>NC_040105.1:89828096-89891183 GCF_003369695.1 Bos indicus x Bos taurus | reverse complement strand
GGGAAGAAGGGAAAGTCAGGGCAGCCACACGATGGAGCCTGTGATTGGCCCCTTACCACCCTTTCCGGCATTCTTCCCACCACACACTCTGGGTCCTTGAGCATCTTCATATTCTCCTGTTGTCCAAGAAGTGCGCACGCATGCTGCTTCTAGGAGACACAGAGGACAGTGGGTGGTGGTCTGCCAGCATAGGTGTCAGCAGGAGCTGGCCTGCATCTGCTGGGGAACCACATGTCGGAGGGAGGAGTCTACACTGTGATACTCACAAGCCTGAGTCCTTGAGAGGGAATGGAATGGTCAGGAAGAAGCAGGCCTCCTCATGATAAAAAGCCAGCAGTCCTGGCGATCTCCATAGTCATGGATCAAGTAATAGCTGAGGGAAGAAGTGAGGCGAGTCGAAAAGGCGCAAAGAAGACTTGAAAATCCCATGAGCAACCTGAGCTTGGGTGGCCTCCTGTCCTGGCCCTCCCCTTGTTCAGATTCCCAGGGGTACTTACTGCTGCAGGATTGCAGGATTTGACTCTTCACCTGATCAGATCCAGAGAAACTTCCCTGGAATTAAAAACAGTCCTCAGGACAAGGGCTGACACCCTCTTGTACCACCTGGAACCCTGCCTGGATCCTCTGTGCTCACCTTGTAATTGGTAAGCACTTGGGGGCTTCCACAGCACATTTAGGAACTGAGAGTGTCTCCTGGCCATCCTAGGGGAGGGAAGAGGAAGTCAGCAGTGCAGTCCAGGATGTGTGCTGGATGGTCAGGAAAAGGATGGGCCCAGGATGGGTTGGGGATCAGAGGTCAGGGAAGAAAGTGTCCCTGGAAATGCCAGTGGTAGGACTACATTTTCAGTCCACCTCCATGGTTTACCTGAAGCCTGTGGCACACATGGCTAAAGAAGATCCAGAGCCTTTTCAGGTTCCCACAGAGAATGGTACGCCCCCCTCCCCCAGGACATTTAAGGGTCAAGTTCAAAAATGGAACTTGAATGGGTCCTAATAGATTTCAGAGTAGTTTATGGGCACTGTCAGTGCTCTTTAGAGGAGCTGTGATCAAGGAATGCACTTACCAAGCTTTTTAACCTGGGGAACAATTCCAGGATGGTGCTGTCAAAATTAAGACAAAAGAGAAAAGTCCGTGAAACTGTGGACATGACCTTCTCATTGGAGCAAGTCACTTACATCATCACAGCCCTGTGTGTGCCCCCACAGAGCCCAGTATCCTACCATTTCCAGGCTCTTAGGTCATCTCACCCATGTCACAAATCTGGACTGACTCAGAGAGAGACTGTTTATTCCATTCCTTCCTACCACCCTCTTTCATCTCCTTCCATGGGTAACTCCCAGCCAGACTGTTCCGACTCCCTTCTTTGGTTCCACAAGGGCCAGCACTTCAAATCCAGTCTGCAGCCTTCTTCCCCTCCCTCCCTCCTCCCTTCCTTCCTTCAGGACCCAGGGAAGGCTGTGGAGAGAAGAGGTATGGGGAGGAGAGCCTGGTGCTTTGCTGCCTCACTGGGGGTCCAGCACTCTTTCAAAAAGTCAGGACACACCTCAGGGATGCCCTCAGGCCCAGGAATGCTGTGGCAGGGAGGTGACTGAGGTGGGGCTCAGGAGGTAGGGAGGAGATGGAAGGGGATGAATAATGAGTGGACGGAGAGGGGACAAGGTGAGACATAGGGGTGTAGAGACAAGGCAGAGGAAGACCTCATACTGGTTATCACGGAAAGCGGTGCACACAGTATTTCTGTCTGCACACATCCCTTCTGGTTCCAGCTGCTGACTGTTGCCCTCTCCCCTGAAGCTTCACCTGGAATTATGGGAATACCCACATGGACCAGATGGGCCTGCACCACACCCTTCCTTTCCCTACAAATCCACTTCCGCTCATCTGTCACCACCCATGAGGCTTCCCACATTTCTTTCAAAGGAGGATCTGGGTGCCCCACCTCGCCTCAGTGTTGGAGAGGTTCAAGTTTTTGGTGGAAGCATTCTCTATAGGGTGGACAGGCCATGCACCAGGTAGGGCTTCTGTTGCTCAGGTCCAAGGACAAAAGCTATGATGAGAAAAGAGAGTGAGGATCCCAAAGGGGATAACTGAGACAAATCTGCTTTTTCTACCCGATCTATCTGACCACCCACACCATCAGCCCCAACACTGGCCCTAGGTCCTCAAGTTGGGCATGATTGCTGAATGGATGTGAAGGGAAGCAGCCATGCCATTTCTACAGTTCTGTGTCATTCCAATATGACAGGTTATCAAGTCTCCAGGAAGCCAGGATGAGGGAGACAAGCTGAGAGGGTCCACGCTGGTGTACTTACAGCACCAACTGTGATACCCCATGATATCATCTCTGAGTGCTCTACCCAGACAGACCCTCTACCCTCACCTCCCCTACAATTACTGCTGTAGCCATACCAGGGCCAAAGCAGAGTCTCTGGATACCAAGAGCTTGCTGGCAGGCATCCTATGGTTTGTTCATAGTAAGCTGCAGAGTTAGGGATGGGGTTCAGTGGCTCTGAGTCTGAGGGTGGGTTGGGGAAGAGGACTGTCTGGGTATGAGTGCACAGCTTGTGCTAAGTCTGCATTACCTGTCCCACCTTTTCAGACTTCAGCGCCTTCTGCACAGACTGGGGTGTGTCACAGGGTTCAACAAAGATAGATATCTGTAGAGAACACAAGAGGGGCTGGGTAAGCTCCAGGAAATCTGTGCATGGGATCAAGCAAGACCATGCCCCTCCCCTGCCCTCTTATCCTTAGTCAGCCCCTGACACACACTCTTTCATTATCCTCACTGAAAATCTTGCTGTTGACATTCTTCAATGCACAGGCAATGTTGACATTCTCTACAAAGAACTGGGCTTGCATTTTCTCAGAGTGACAGGAGAAACAGAACATGAGACCAGACTGAATTCTCTGTGCTTGCCACCTACCCCTTTTCCTTTCATCGCCTCCATGCCCTCTCTTACTTTGACTAGAATGAAGGGCACACTGAATTGCTTCAGAATGCAATTAAGCAGCCACTTCTCATCATATTTTATACCAAAGGCAATGTAGGAGCCAAAGAACAAATGGGAAACAAAATTGATATAATAGAATCCAAGGTTAAGGTAAGACACAATTGTGTCTTGCTTTAGGACATTTTATCAGGCTTTAAATCATTTTTGAAAATAGGACAATATCTGTTATCACTGACTTTGGCACCAGACATGGATTTTCTAGGTACCCCCTTTTTTTTCATTCAAATACTTTTCCTGAAAAAATCAAGTTAGTATGTTTCACAGGTACTTCCTTTAATAAAGTTCCACATGAGGTACACCTCACCGGCCCCTCTGACATAGACCCCAGAGACTCAACCTCCTCCTACACCCAGCTAGAGCCAAACACGTAATCTGGTGTGAAGTCCTCCATCTCCCTGGCAGTAGTTTCCTCCTTTGCTTTTATTTTATTTTATTTTTTCCTCCTTTGCTTTTAGATAAGCTCTCCCATGTTCCTCCTTGCAGCCAGTCTGTTTCCTTTCTGTTGCTTCTCTGAACTCATCCTTAGATGATCTAAGAAGATTCCTCGTAGTAATAAGATGGATTATGAACTCCACTTCCCCAGAAAAGTTCCCAGCATCTCTACATAAGTCCAACATGACTGTCTGTCATCTTCTACACATTAGGTCCATTTAGCCAGGACACTCACTATGATCTTGAACCAGCTCCCAAAGGTCTTATCCTGTCTGTTTCTCTCCATTCTTCTCTCTGGAGGCTTTTGCTTTGTCTCCATGTTAACATGCATTTGGTCTTGTTTCTGAAAACTGCTTCTCTGATGATGGGGTGGAATGGCATATGGAGCACTGTGGGGAAGTGGAGAGAACAAAGTGGTCCATATAGGCTTGGAAAGTCTTCTTTACATTTTTCCAAATGATATTAGAGCTACAGTGAAGAATGCTCAAACATTAACCTCATCCCATCATTTTTCACTCTGCCAGGTTGGAGAGAAGAATGACATGTTTAGCTACAAGGTTTTGGTTGGTACATGTCAGTCATGCTGACTGGTCACTTACTGTCTTGCTTGGTTGTCCATATGAGCATCACGTGCTTCTGATGGGAAGCAGATGGTGCTGCTGGGAAGTGACCTGTTCAGACCAATATTTGTGTTGCCTTTGGTAAATACCCCAGCTTTGTGCTCTTCTTTGTAAAAGGTTCACTTTATCAGTGCGCTCTAAAATCATCAACGACAGGTCGATGGTCACAGTACCAGAAGAAGTCCTCAGTAAATATCATGGCTACTGAAGAAATATCATTGACTTTATAATCTGAACAGAAATGTATCACAATGCTAAAAGTAAAGACTAAGAGACCTCACTGTGGCTCCATTTTTCAGGAAATGAGAGATAGGGATCAGTCACAGCTAAGAAGAAAACAGGCACTGGGGAAAGGGTCTGGATCTAGAGTGTAGTCTGTGATGTTAGACCCTGCTGTACTTGGTTCAGGCTAGGTGGCCTGTGACAAGTGGCTTTTCATCCCCAAGTCTCACTTTTCTGTTCTGCTCTAGGAGGACAAAAAACATACTCTTAAATCTACCATGGTGTGATGGTTCCAGGGTCAAAGTGACCTATCTCCCTGAAGGAAGAATTAGAGAAATAAAAGATAAGTCTGATGTAAAGATCCAGAATGTAGTCTGGAGAGACATAATATGGAGAATACCAAAAGAGAAGTATGGAGAATTACAGGTGATGCGAAGAGTATATCTAACACATGGCTAATGTGAGTCCCAGAGAGGAGAGGGAATAGTAGAGAAGAGGTATTTGAAGAGAATAGGGTTGAGAAGTTTCCAAAAGTAACAAGACATCAACTCAGTATAAGAATATTAGTAAGAAAAAAGTATAATGGAGGAGAAACATTCTTACAAGAATATACATTCATTTCATCATCATGTAGCAAAAACTTGGAAATTTGTGACTAAATGTTTCAATCTAAAATATTATAGACTCTTTGGGGCAGAAGAAATATCATCCTTAGTAGAGGCACATAGCAGAGAAGGCAATGGCACCCCACTCCAGTACTCTTGCCTGGAAAACCCCATGAACGGAGGAGCCTGGTAGGCTGCAGTCCATGGGGTCGCTAAGAGTCGGATACAACTGAGCTACTTCACTTTCACTTTTTACTTTCATGCATTGGAGAAGGAAATGGCAACCCACTCCAGTGTTCTTGCCTGGAGAATCCCAGGGACGGGGGAGCCTGGTGGGCTGCCGTCTATGGGGTCGCACAGAGTCGGACACGACTGAAGTGACTTAGCAGTAGCAGCAGAGGCACATAGACGCTATAAAGAAAGACTAACGGCATTGTGAATATATAGGCAAATTTAAATGAGTATTGGCTATAGAACACAATTGACATTTCCTCTGGGGATTTAAATATAGAGACAACGATAATGTGTGACAATAAATTTGGAGACAGTTTAGAGAATCAAAGTGTCTCACGTCCCATAATCCTCTGAGCAGTTTTAAAGAACTAATTAACTAACATTAGACTGTGAAAATGCAAACATGTCCACTGTAATCTGAAGAGTGAACACTACAAGAACAGCAAAAGAAAGTTTAACTAGATAGCCATGTGAAGTAACGATTTAATAGTTATAAAACATCAACTATATCAAAGGAAAGGCAAGGGAAAGGAATGTATATGAGGTAAAAATAAATATACAGTAATATGATATACATAAACCAAATTAGATCTATTTATAATAAAAGATTCAGGCTAAATACTCCAAATAGACATTTTATCAGACTGGTCAAGAAACCTCTCATCAAATACTCCTGAAAAGAGACACATGCAAAATTTAATCATCAGGAAAATTAGAATATAAAAAATGGCAAAATGTACACCTTTTCCACATTAACCTCAGAAAACTGGTAATAACCATATCAGTAAAAGGTACACTTTAAAGGGAAATTTCTTTATGATAACAGGTTCAATGCAATAAGAAGATAGTAATACAAATTCTAAATTTGTATGCCTCTTAAAGCCAGCATACAAAGCAAAAACTGACAGAAATAAACAATGGACAAATCCACAGTCACAGTGGGAAATTTTAACACATATCACTGAGTGACACATAAAATGGAGGACAAAATCTCAGCTAGAGGGGAGAGGATTTTAAAATACAACTTAAACAAATTTATTTAATTAACGTAGAACAATGCACATAAATACTCATCAAACATTCCAGATAGTTCACATGCCAGGCAATAAAGCCTCAACAATCTTCTACGGACTAATACAATTTACCCTGACTAGTTAATGTAATATCCATTAGTAATGGTGGGTTTTCTGCCCCTCCCCCACCTCTAGTATAAATCCAAAGAATATTAGTTTATATAATCCTACCCTCCACCTAGGTGACCCTCGCCACTCTCCAAACCCTAGACCTGAGAAGATAACATGACTCATGCCTTTTCCTTAGCCAGGGAAAAATTCAAGTCAGCAACGGCCATTTTCGTCGGAGGGGAGGTTTACCACATGGAATCGAGATGGGTGTGTCAGAGCCCGCTTGGCCCATCTCCTCAAGAGACCGGAAAATAGTCAGTCTGGGCTCTCTCCCCCCTTTCAAGGACAGTCAAGTGGTTGTGAGGTCCTGTGGTTTGGGGTGGGGGAGGGAACCCAGAACCCTTTCTGCTTTGAGGGGATCTGAAGAGAAGGTCTCATGCAGACCACTCACCCATAGGGTGGCCTGAAGGCAGAGATCTGTCACCACCGTCCTCACAGGCTGCCCTGGAAGAGAATCTGTGGGTCTGGAGCTGGAAGCTTGTAGAATATCAAAGAAGGCTGCTGAGGTAGGAGAGTGCAAGCCCCAGACCACTTCGTCACAGCCACACAAACAAGATGGGGTCCTAACAGGAAGTCCCTTCCCCAAGGTCATAGAGGAGGAGAGTCTTGGGGGCCAGAGGAGACTTAACTTCCTGTAATTAGTAATGAGTTTGCTACCAACCTAACATCCAGGGAACTCTTTCCAAGGGTACCACCCCTGCAGAGGAGGCCAGTTAGAATTAGGAGGCTTAGGGATCTTGATACATGTAGCTACAAACACAGAGAACTCTCTGTGCCAGACGCTGCATCAGCTACATTACACTGTGTTCCTTCATTTTGCAGACCCAGAGAACTGGGAGGGCCAGCAGTAGGAAATGTGCTGTCCTTGCTACATTGCATCTGTTCTTCCCTGTATTCCTCACAAGGGGAGTCTGATACCAAAATCATCAACTTTCCAAGGTTGCTGAGGCTTACTGAGGTGCTACACTTGTCTAGGGTCATTCAGATGCTTCTGGGAGAAACAGGCCAGAATTGAGCTCCATGGACTGGAAGATGACTTCTTGAAGCATAGCTTTACTAAATACTTGGTGCAATATAGGGGCTTTTCTGAAGTTTGTGCAAAGTACCTGACTATTCTAAACATAATAAAATGTCTAGAATTAATTCTAACCTATTCCAGAGAGATCATACCAAAAAACAACAGCAACAAAAAACCTTGAAAATATAAAGTAAATACCAAACAGAGCTTGGTAGCTTACTGCAATGACAGTAGAAAAAAACAGAGTAGTCTCTCCTTAAAAAAAAAAAAAAAAAATGTAGTCAATGTAGGCAGATATCCCCTAGTGCAGGGGTCCCCAACTCCTATTGGGAACCAGGCTGTACAGCAGAGGGTGAGTTGAGGGGGGAGTGAGTAAGGGAAGCTTCATCTGCTGCTCCCCACAGTTCCCCATTGCTCACTTTACTCTCAAACATCTCCTCCCTTAGAGCCAGAACTATAGATCTGAAAGTCTCAAATCAGAGGTTTTCTAAAGATGGAAGGAGGGAGAAGCCTGGGCTCTAGTTCATGAACCAGAATTTTCTTTCACACACACACAAAAAATGAGCACACTGGTCATAGCAAACAACCACTTCCGACAACAAGAGACACTCTGCACGTGAACATCACCAGATCGTCAATACTGAAATCAGGTTGATTATATCCTTTGCAGCTGAAGACAGAGAAGCTCTATACAGTAAGCAAAAAGAAGACCAGGAGCTAACTGTGGCTCAGGTCACGAACTCCTTATTGCCAAATTCAGAATTAAATTGAAGAAGGTATGGAAAACCAGTAAGCCATTCAGTTATGACCTAAATCAAGTCCCTTAACATTATACAGTGGAAGTGACAAATTGATTAAAGGGATTAGATCTGATAGAGTACATGAAGAACTTTAGATGGAGGTTCATAACATTGTACAGGAGGCAGGGATCAAAACCATCCCCAAGAAAAAGAAATGGAAAAAGGCAAAATGGTTGTTTGAGGAGGGCTTACAAATAATTGAGAAAAGAAGCAAAAGGCAAAGGAGAAAAGGAAAGATATACACATCTGAAAGCAGTTCCAAAAAACTGCATGGAGCAATAAGAAAGCTTTCCTACATGATCAATGCAAAGAAATAGAGGAAAACAATAGAATGGGAAAGACTAGAGATCTCTTCAAGAAAATTAGAGATACCAAGGGAATATTTCATGCAAAGATGGGTACAATAAAGGACAGAAACAGTACAGACCTACAGAAGCAGAAGATATTAAGAAGAGGTGTGCAAGAATACACAGAAGAACTCTACAGAAAAGGTCTTAATGACCCAGATAACCATGATGGTCTGATCACACACCTAGAGACAGACATCCTGGAATGTGGGCCCTACAAGCAAAGCTAGTGGAGGTGATGGAATTCCAGCTAAGCTATTTAAAATCCTAAAAGATGAGGCTGTGAAAGTGTTGAACTCAATATGCCAGCAAATTTGGAAAACTCAGCAGTGGCCACAAGACTGGAAAAGGTCAGTTTTCATTCCAATCCCAAGGAAGGGCAACGCTAAAGAATGCTCAAACTACTGCACAGTTGCACTCATTTCATATGCTAGCAAAGTAACGCTCAAGATTATGCAAGCCCGGCTTCAACAGTACATGAATTGAGAACTTTCAGATGTACAAGCTGGATTTAGAAAAGGCAGAGGAACAAGAGATCAAATACCAATATCTGTTGGACCATAGAAAAAGCAAGAGAATTATAGAGAAAAAATCTACTTCTGCTTTATTGACTATGCCAAAATATTTGACGGTGGGGATCACAACAAACTGTGGAAAATTCTTCAAGAGATGGGAATAACAGAACACCTTACCTGCCTCCTGAGAAACCTGTATGCAGGTCAAGAAGCAACAGAACCGGACATGGGACAATGGACTGGTTCCAGATTGGGAAAGGAGTACGTCAAGGCTGCATATTGTCACCCTGCTTATTTAACTTATATGCAGAGTATATCATGCAAAATTCCAGGCTGCATGAAGCAGAAGCTGGCATCAAGACTGATAGGAGAAATATCAATAACATGACCGAGCTGCTAAACAACAAAATGGTAGTTTTATTCCTAGTTTTTAAGGAATGTCCACACTGTTTTCCATGATGGATGTATCAATTTGCATTCCCACCAACAGAGCAAGAGGGTTTCCTTTTCTCCACACCCTCTCCAGCATTTATTGTTTGTAGTGGCTAACACTCCATGCTACCAATGCAGGGCCCTGGTTTCAGTCCCTGGTCAGGGACCTAGATCTCACATGCCACAACTAACGAACATGTGGGCTGCAACCAAGACTTGGTACAGACAAATAAAAAAATAAATAATTAAAAAAAATTTAAATTGGAGGTTTACATTGTTGTGTTGGTTTCTGTAATACAACAACCTGAATCAGCCATAACTATATATAGACACATATACATACATACATATATATATATATATATACACACACATACATATACCCCCTTCCTCTTGAGCCTCCCTCCCATCCCCACCTCCCCATCCTACCCCTCTAGGTCATCATAGAGCACTGGGCACCAGGCTGGGCTCCCTGTATTATATAGCAGCTTCCCACTAGCTATCTATAGTGTATATATGTCAATGCTACTCTCTCAGTTCGTCCTACTCTCTCCTTCCCCTGCTGTGTCCACAAGTCCATTCTCTATATCCGCATTTCTATTCCTGCCCTGCAAATAGGTTCATCAGCACCATCTTTCTAGATTCCAAATATATACATTAATACACAATATTTGTTTTTCTGACTTACTTCAGAAAGTAAGTGTAACAAGATCTAGTTTCATCCACCTCAGTTCAGCTCACTCACATTCATTCCTTTCATGGCTGAGTAATATTCCATTGTATATATGTACCTCAACTTCTTTATCTCTTCATCTGTTGATGGACATCTAGGTTGCTTCTATGTCCTGGCTATTGTAAATAATGCTGCAATGAACACTGAGGTACTGGTATCTTTTTGAATTGTGGTTTTCTCAGGGTATATGTCCAGTAGTGGGATTTCTGGGTCATATGGTAGCTTATTCCTAGTTTTTTGAAGAATCTTCATACAATACATATTCTTTAAAAGGGAGGACTCAAATGTACAACAGTTTACCCTTTGCACAACATATGTGTATCTGCCTCAGTTCACCCTTTGTACTAATCAGATACACTATTACCCTATATTAAGTATACTATATCAAATTTTTTAAGGAGATGCAGGCCATAGTCTCTAAAATTAAGTAATTTAGGAGAGTTAATTAACAAGCTGAAGCCCCCCTGCTTTGATTAATCTTGATTGAAGACCAGTTGATCAACATATTCTCTTCTATCATTCATTCTTTATTACCCTTGCTCTTGACCAACATTGGAGCTGGTTTAAGTCATTTACCTTTTGGGACAACCTAACATTTTATCTTCAAGGGGTTTGAGCCCTTTGTTGCCTTGCCATTATGAGTCACTTTTACTGTAATTGTTGTCCATTCACTGCTATCATCAGACATGGAATAACTAAAAGAGATCCCAGTGGATCATCTGAGTGACAAATATATTCTATCCTGCCTCCATTATGAAGCAGAAGCTCTAACTTCTCATGATAATCAGAGATAGTTATGCCCACTAGTATAGTAACTCCTTTCTTTGCTTTCTCCTCTATCAAAATGAGAAGCCTAAAGTTACCACTGGTAGGTGTAGTTTCAGGTTAGGTAGAACCCTTAATGTGTTTCCTGGTGGAAGCATTCCCCGTGAGAAGCAGATTTGTGTATGTAGAAATAAGAAATACAAATTTTGTAAGTGAGTCACTGAGTTGGTTCCAAGACATGCATTCTAGATATTAGAAATGCAATGCTACATATCATTTGTTGATATCTAAGTAGATATTATTCATTGTGAAGGACAATATCCCAACATTGCAAGGTGTTGTCCTCTGTCCGGTGCCTTAGCTGTGCCTTGAACCAGCCATTCAATCAGTTTATTGGACCAGTTAATCTTGAGGTCTATGGTATATTAGAGGACCAATGGGTCCTTGTGGTCTTGTGGCCATTGCCACACCTTCTTCACCATAAAATGGATCCCTTGAATCAGGCATTTTGTAAATTTCACATAATGATGCCAGCAGAGAAAGCAAGCTAAACTCATATCTGGATAAGGTGTCAATTCTGTTAAGAGCAATTCACACTATCCTCCATGGCAGAAAGGTCTGAAATAATCAACTTGCCACCAAGATGCTAGCTTGTTTTGGTAGGTACTCCATGTTTTTGAGCCCATGTATAGCATCCATCCTTACCATCATGGCTATTCCACTTGTAGGCTCATTGTGCAAACACTGAGGTGGCCAAGGATGGAGGCTGGCTGACATGGACAGGACAAGTCAGAAATCAGGTTATTCAATGTTAGGCATCAAATATGTCTGCCACACCTGGACTCAAAGGTGTCTTTGCTAAATGGAGTCACCAGTCTCATACCCATGACATTGCCAGCAGCAACAGCAGCATGTCTTCCATCTCATACACACATTATACATATCTAACAAGTCAATCTAATTGGCAGAAATGAATTTACCATCAGAACTCTAACTGCAGTTAGGAAGATAGAATGGAGGTTGAGCTAATCAATCCACAATATTTACTATTATTTATTAGAAATGGATGTATTTTTACCCATCAATACAATTAGCTTATTATTTTGAATTATCTTTACAAGATTTGTGTTAAGGCTATGCTAGTTTCATAAAATTAATTGAATCTCTACGCATGTTTGTACAGGTATTATATCTGAACTAAGCATTATGGACTATGAGGGGTATGCCTTGAGGTATGCCTTGAGGGGTATGCCTGCTTCTTGTCTATATAATTTTGGTGGCCTAAGAGTTGTTTTTAAGTCTTATGGCCTAAATTGACCCTGATGACGTAGAATTTTTTTCATCCTGGTGGTCCAAGGAGTGGTATAAGTCTTTTTTACAGGCTTATGGTTTAACAGTTCTATTGTTTCAAAAACAGACTTGGTTTCAGTCAGCAACATGTGCCAATAACCACACCTGCACTTCTTATGCAGATGTAGTTTTCAGATTTGCCATAGACTGTTTTTGTTTTTTCTTTCTTGCTCTCCATATCTCCCCATTTCTTTAATGTGGATTAACTTGAGGTTGTCAGACTTCTGTGGAAAAACCACATTAAGGTAATCTTTGACCTGAGTATTTTATTTAATACTAAATTAGTCTGATTTTCCCATGATACATTTTAATAATTTGAAACATTTCAATTGGTATTTGTCCTTCCAAAGATCTCTCAATCTTATTTTTTACAGTTTGAGGTTGAAATACAGTTGGATTTTCCAACCATAAACTATTCCCCTTTATTTCTTAAAAAAATTTTTTTGTTGGTGTATAGTATGGCAACCCACTCCAGTATTCTTACCTGGAGAATCCCATGGACAGAGGAGCCTGGAAGGGCTACAGCCCATGGAGTCATGAAGAGCAGGGACATGACTGAGTGGTTAACAGGTTCACATTTTATAGTTGATTTACAACATTGTGTTAGTTTCAGGTGCATAGCAAAGTGAATCGAAATCATTACAGAGTATTGAGTATAGCTCCCTGTGCTTCCTGGATAGCTCAGTTGGTAAAAAATCTATCTGCAATGCCGGAGACCCTGGTTCTCCAGTGGGAAGATCCACTGGAGAAGGGATAGGCTACCCACTCCAGTATTCTGGCCTGGAGAATTCCTGTATAGTCCTTGGGGTCGCAAAGAGTCGGACACAACTGAGTGACTTTCAGTTCACTCCCAGTGCTATACAGTAGGTCCTTATTAATCTATTTTATATATACATATACACAATACTATATATATATATAGTATTGTGTATATGTCAATCCCAGTCTCCCAATATTCCCCTTTATTTCTGCTTGCAAACCAGCTAATTCTTTCTTGAGCTATTTTTGTCAATTGAATTACTCAAGCTCTTCAGAGAAACAGAACCATTAAGATATACATATATATATATATATATATATATATATGTTATATGTATATATTATAGATAGACGGTGACAGAGAGAAAGAGAAACACACACACACACAGAGAAATTTCTTGTAGGCTTATGCTATTATGGAAGCCATGAAGTCCCTCCATCTGCTATCTGCCAGCTGGAGGACCAGGAAAGCCAGTGATGTAACTCAGTCTGAAGGACTAAGAATTGAGGGGCTGATGGTGTAATTCCCGGTCTGAATCCCAAAACTTAAGAACCAGGAGTGCTGATATCCAATGACCGGGGAAAAAAATGAGTGTTTTGTCAAAGTAGAGAGAGTGAACTGCCCTTTCTCTGTCTGTCTGTTCTATCCAAGCCTTCAACAAATTGATAGATGCCTACCCACATTGGTGATGGTAGTTTTCTTCACTCAGTCTCCTGATTCAAATGCTAATCTGTTCTGGAGACTCCCTCACAGACACACCCAGAAATAAAGCTTTATCAGCTATCTGAGCATTTCTTATTAGCCTAATCAAGTTGACGCATAAAATTAACCATCACACCAATCAAAGCCAGCAACTATTGATGAACAATGCCATCACTATGACAAATAGTACTAACATCTTATTTTCTAGATTCTTCCCCATATTTTCCCACTAGCATTGCTTTCCAATCTCTTGGAGTTACAAATTCCTTAATTATATATGCTGAGTCTATTGCAAGTTACAATTTCACCACATTTTTGCCATTGAAAAATCCTACCACAAAACCACTTAGCCAATGTCATATTTCAGAGTTTTGTTGTGGCAGTACTCTACTTCCAGTACCAGTTTTCTGAAGTAATCAGGTTATAGTAAGCTAGGGTTTCCCAGGTGACTCAGTGGTAAAGAATTCACCTGCCAAGCAAAATTTTTATCCCTAGGTTGGGAAGATTCCTTGGAGAAAGAAATGGCAATGCACTCCAGTATTCTTGCCTAGAAAGTCCCATGGACAGAGGAGCCTGGCCGGCTACAGCCCATGGGTTTGCAAGGGGTTGGATAGGACTTAGTGACTGAGCATGCACACACATACAAACGTATGTTAACAAATAGTCCTATAATCTCAGTAGCTTAACAGAACAAAAGTTTGCTTTTAACTCACACAAATTACTCTATGGATTCAGGTAACTCTCCAGAGTTATCAGGTTTATTTGAATTTGAGAAGCTATAGCATCTGAACACAAAAGAAAGGT
The DNA here is from genome assembly GCF_003369695.1 of Bos indicus x Bos taurus. Classification (NCBI taxonomy): domain Eukaryota; kingdom Metazoa; phylum Chordata; class Mammalia; order Artiodactyla; family Bovidae; genus Bos; species Bos indicus x Bos taurus. The sequence goes on along the minus strand of NC_040105.1, from coordinate 89,876,648 downwards.
GGTAAGAGAGTTGCATATTACCAATTAAGTGTTTTTACCTGGAAACAAAAGATATCACTTCTGTTCACAGCCCCTTGGCCAGAACTCATTAGGTGGCCCTTACCAATTACAAGAACACTAGGAAATATATCCTTGCAATTATGTGGACAGAGGAGCCTAGTGGGCTATGGGGTCACGAAGATTCAGACATGACTAAGTGACTAACACCACACACACACAACATGCATAAAATAGAAGAGAACCAAACATTTTTGAGCTTTCGTAATGTATACTTCAGATACTACCAGAAGCAGTATAGCTTATAGGTAAAGAGCACATCTGGAATCACAAACCTTAAATTCAAGCCCTAGCTTCGCTATTTGCCACCTGACAAATGGCTTAAACTCTGAGTCTTCGTGTAGATAATAATACCTATCTAACTGGATGGGCTTCCCTGGTGGCTCAGTCGGTAAAGAATCTGCTTGCAGTGCAGAAGACCTGGGTTCGATCCCTGGGTTGGGAAGATCCCCTGGAGAAGGGCATGGCAACCCATTCCAGTATTCTTGCCTGGAGAATCCCCATGGACAGAGGAGCCTGGAGAGCTGCAGTCCATGGAGTCGCAAAGAGTCAGACACGACTGAGCAACTAAGCACATCTAACTGGATAAGTGTTTATCTTAAATGATACTATGCTTATACAATGCTTGGCACAGTTCCTGGCACACAGGAAGCATTGAATCAATTCTATATGCTGCAGGGTGCACAATGACATGGTGACCCACTAAGCTGTGATTATGACCATTAACATCTGCAGCAGATAATCTCACTGACATCATGGCAGTACCACTTGTAACATACAGATTATGACAGTTCTCTGTCATTTACCAGTTTCTGACAGACTGGGAAATTATTGACACCATTGCAACCTCTGCAACAGACTAAAGACTATGATGATTGGAATGTATTGACAAGAAGAAAATTAATGTGATAGAGGCTATTTCATTTTGCTGAAACATCATAAATTTTGTAGAACAATGGTCATTTACTATAATCAGGAGCTTTTCCAAAATTACAAGCTGAAATAGAAATTTGAAAAGGAAATACAGAGCAAAAGCAAGCAAATAACACTGAAGAGCCTCTCAAAAGAGCTGTTTGTATCATTCTTTTATCTGGCTTCTGCAAATGCTATATTATCATATCTTCTAAGTAATTTTATCCAACTGTTATCTGTCAGCAATTAGGATTTCTTTTAAATTAGAACCAATCCTTTTAATCATTGTATCACAAAATGTTGACCGTGGTTTTCAAAATAATAAAGTATGTTTAGCAATACAGAGCTCAATAAAATACTTATACCTGAAGATAAATATTTAAAGGTACATTTTTGTGGCATTAATGTAAAGTATTTTTAAAACATAATTTTGTTTGATTTTATCATTTTAATGTTTTGAATTTCATGTAGGTTTTAAACATACATAAAATTTTAGAAGAGAAATAAACATATAATTTATCATTAATAGATAAATATTTATAATCAATATTTTACCAGAAAGGGTGCATTGTTTAAAGAGTATGGAAATCACTCTTCTAATTCCAAGTTTCTAAAGTGTGTTCCTCAAAATGCCTCTGTGAAATACCAAATGATCTACGGGTGATTTCAAAGAAAAAATAATGTTTATTGCATCCATTTCACAAAGACTATATACAATGATGGAGAAAGAAATGGCACCCCACTCCAATATTCTTGCCTGGAGAGAGGAGCCTTGTGGGCTACAGTCCATGGGGTCTCAAAGAGTTGGACACGATCAAGTCCATGGGGTCTCAAAGAGTTGGACACGATCAAAGCGACTTAGCATATGCAATAATAAATAAAACTTCATAACTCATATTATTGGAATGATGTTTGGCCCTTTTGGTGGAAGAAATGTATACTACAAATAGAAAAGTTTAAAAATAAAATAAAATTGGAAGAAAAAAAAAAAAAAAAAGAAATTTTTCTGTGAAATGACTCTAAATTAAACATATGTTTGATGCTCATGTCACTGAATATTCAGGTTTATGCAATATATTAATTTTTCTGGGGCTTCCCTGGTGATCCAGTGGTTAGCAATTCGCCTTGCAATGCAGGGGATACTGGTTTGCTCTCTGATCCGGGAAAATTCCACATGCCTTGGGGCAACTAACCCCATGCACCACAACTACTGAGCCTGCACTCTAGAGCATACAAGCCACAACTACTGAGCCTGCACTCTAGAGCATACAAGCCACAACTACTGAGCCCAAGCACCACAGCTACTGAAGCCTGTGCACCCTAGAGCCCATGCTCTGCAACAAGACAAGCCACCACAATGAGGAGTCCGTACACCACAGCTAGACAGTAGGCCCTGCTTGCCACAACGAGAGAAAGCCCAAGCACAGCAATGAAGACCCAGCACAGCCAAAAAATAAAAATATATTTTTACTTTAAGGTGATAAGTTAATTATAAGTTTTAAGCTTATATTAATAATAAATGATAATAAAATATATTTTAAACTATATATCCATATTAAATTAAAAGTTTTCAAATTTGTATATTTCTTCAATCTGTGATCAAATTTTCTTCCAGAATTATAAAATTAGCCTGTGTTTACTGAAAACAAGTAAATAATATGTTGATCTTATAAAAATATATATAATTTTACCCCTTTTCCTTCTTCACCTGCAAACTCCAGATAACCTTCTATGTATTATTCCACACTTTTCTCATATTCGGTGTGTGTGTATGTATTTAGCTCAATATATCATGAATATTTCTTCTTCATTAACATAGATATAATTCTCTGTAGTACAGAAAAGAGAAGAGATATCTTCTAGCCTTGTCATGTTGTTGAGAGCTTTGATTAGTCTTATAGGATGGGAGGAGAAAATGCATAAAAGATACATGAGCAGTCTGGCCATATTCCAGTGAAGTTCAGTATCCTTGAGACTGGCACTTTCCCTGCAGTTCAGTTATTAATAATATGATCATCTTCCTCCTGTTCCTCTGGCCTAAATAATATCCAACAACTTGGAGGTGAGACAAAATGACAGCCAATGAATAACAAATTATGATGCTTCAAAATTGGGTGGGGGCAATTTTATAAGTAATGTTAATGGGCATTTTCTTGACTACTAAAGGAGTTAGGATACTTTTCCTATCATTATTTATTTCTTTTTATAATATTTCTTTATTCATTTATTTATTTTTGGCTATGCTGGGCATTCATTGGTGCATGGGGGCGCTGAGTGAGGAATACTCTCTAGTTGCAGTGCACAGGCTTCTCATTGTAGTGGTTTCTCTTGTCATGGAGCATGGGTTCTAAAGCACGGACTCAGTAGTTATGGCACATGGACTTAGTTGCTCCACAGCATGTGGGATCTTCCTGGATCAGGGATTGAACCTGTGTCTCCTGCATTGGCAGGCAGATTCTTTACCACTGAGACACCAGAGAAGTCCTGATTATTTATTTTTCTTTTTTTTCTTCTTCTTTTTTTTGGTCATGCCATGCAGCATGTGGGATCTTTAGTTCCCCAAGTAGAGATTGAATCTGTGCCCTTTACAGTAGAAGTCCTGGAGTCTTAACCACTGGACTGCCAGGGAATTCCCTCCATTCCATTTTTAAAAAGAGGAACCAGGTTTGGAGAGTTTAGGTAACTTGGTCAAGATAAACAAATAGTAAGCAGGAGAATGAGAATTTAAATTTGTGTTAGTCAAATTAAAAGCTAGCTTTGGCTCAAGTGGTAAAGAATCCGCCTGCAATTCAGGAGACCCAGGTTCCATCCCTGGGTCAGGAAGATCCCCTGGAGAATGGAATGGCAACCCACTCCAATATTCTTGCCTGGAGAATTCCACGGACAGAGGAACCTGGCAGACTACAGTCCAGGGGATCACAGAGAGTCAGACACAAGTCAGACACGATTGAGCGACTAACACACTTCAATTTCTAGTTAGTTAAACTGGATGCAAACTATCCGTTCAGTTCAGTTCAGTCGCTCAGTCGTGTCCGACTCTTTGCGACCCCATGAATCACAACATGCCAGGCCTCCCTGTCCATCACCAACTCCCAGAGTTCACCCAAATCCACGTCCATCGAGTCCGTGATGCCATCCAGCCATCTCATCCTCTGTCGTCCCCTTTTCCTCCTGCCCCCAATCCCTCCCAGCATCAGAGTCTTTTCCAATGAATCAACTCTTCGCATGAGGTGGCCAAAGTACTGGAGTTTCAGCTTTAGCATCATTCTATGCAAACTATTGATAGAGAATATATATATATATATATATATATATATATATATATATACTCTATATATATTCTCTCTATATATATATGTATGTATATTTTGCTGATGCTTGTCTTCTGAGATGTGGTAGGGATGAAAGTGAAAGATCCCCAACCAAAGAGAAAGATGAGTTGCAATTTCTCATAATTCTCCAGAATATAGGCAACTTTGGAAAAGGATAAGGGTACATGAAATAATTTCAACAGCCTAGGGTACCACTTGATGCAAAGAACTGACTTATTAGAAAACCCTGATGCTGGGAAAGATTGAAGGCAGGAGGAGAAGGGGATGACAGAGGATGAGATGGCTGGATGGCATCACCGATTTGCTGGACATGAGTTTGAGCAAACTCCAGGATCTGGGGATGACAGGAAAGCCTGGCGTGCTGCAGTCCATGGGGTCACAAAGAGTTGGACATGACTGAGTGACTGAACTGAGGGGTACCACCAAAGAAACTGGGGCTTCCGGAAAACTGTGTCTAGTTAGAAAAGGAATAGCACGACCTTAACCATGTGTAACCAGATGTTACAACAGCACCAGCACAGATTAGTGATAAGAATTTTATCCAAGCTGTTTAAGAGAGAATACCATTAAGGCTTCTATCTTATGAAGCCAGCCAAGTCCTGTTTTTATGAAAATTAGCAAAACATTCAAGGTCCAGGCTATCCAAGCACATTGAAGACCTCCAGATATCCAGGATTTGAACAACTTAACTACATTAAAAATAACTAGACAGGGCTTCCCTGATGGTCTAAAGGTTAAGAATCTGCCTGCCAACACTACAGGGGACATGGGTTTGATCCCTGATCCTGGAGCATCCCACATGCCACAGAGAAACTAACCCATGCATCACAGCTACTGAACCAACATGCCCTAGAACCTGTGCCCTGCAACAAGAGAAGCTATTGCAATAAGGAGCCTGCCCACTGCAACTAGAGGGTAGCCCGCTCTTGCCGCAACTAGAGAAAGCCCGCGGGCAGCAACGAAGACCCAGCACAGCCAAAAATAAATAAATTAATTAAGTTTTTTAAAATGACCAGACATTCAAAGGCTGATTTGCTAAGGCACAGTAATCTGCCTTATAAATCATATAGCTAGAAACCAACTGTATACTTTAATTTCAAAAGTAATAGCAGCATCGAAACTCAGAATGCTATCTCATACTCAAATTGCATCAGCCAGCATTATGCCTAAGTCTTAAACATTTCATATATGTTAGGGAACAACCTAGTGATTAAAAGGGGAAAAAAATATCATTGTAATACCACATTTGTTTAATGTGGCCCTTACCAAAGATCAGGGCTCATTTCTAAGTCATTAATTTTCAAACCAGTATTTTTTAGAGACTGGGAAATAAAAGAGCGACTCAACAAGACAGTAAGATTATTTTACTCTTAAATTTAAAAGCCTAGATATAAGCAAATGAGGGCTGGTATGCTGGTATCATGAGGTTATCAGGATATTCCACTAGGTGATTATACCACAACTTATTTATTCATTCTTCTATTATAAATATTTGGGCTGTTTCCAGTTAGGAGTTATTATTAATAATGCTACTGAACATTCTTTTTCACATCTTCTAATGCAGCTATACCACCTGATCTGCCTCTTGAGAAATTTGTATGCAGGTCAGGAAGCAACAGTTAGAACTGGACATGGAACAACAGACTGGTTCCAAATAGGAAAAGGAGTTCGTCAAGGCTGTATATTGTCACCCTGTTTATTTAACTTATATGCAGAGTACATCATGAGAAATGCTGGACTGGAAGAAACACAAGCTGGAATCAAGATTGCTGGGAGAAATATCAATAACCTCAGATATGCAGATGACACCACCTTATGGCAGAAAGTGAAGAGGAACTAAAAAGCCTCTTGATGAAAGTGAAAGAGGAGAGTGAAAAAGTTGGCTTAAAGCTCAACATTCAGAAAATGAAGATAATGGCATCCAGTCCCATCACTTCATGGGAAATAGATGGGGAAACAGTGGAAACAGTGTCAGACTTTATTTTTCTGGGCTCCAAAATCACTGCAGATGGTGACTGCAGCCATGAAATTAAAAGATGCTTACTCCTTGGAAGGAAAGTTATGACCAACCTAGATAGCATATTCAAAAGCAGAGACATTACTTTGCCAACAAAGGTTCATCTAGTCAAGGCTATGGTTTTTCCTGTGGTCCTGTATGGATGTGAGAGTTGGACTGTGAAGAAGGCTGAGCGCTGAAGAATTGATGCTTTTGAACTGTGGTGTTGGAGAAGACTCTTGAGAGTCCCTTGGACTGCAAGGAGATCCAACCAGTCCATTCTGAAGGAGATCAGCCCTGGGATTTCTTTGGAAGGAATGACGCTAAAGCTGAAACTCCAGTACTTTGGCCACCTCATGCGAAGAGTTGACTCATTGGAAAAGACTGTGATGCTGGGAGGGATTGGGGGCAGGAGGAGAAGGGGATGACAGAGGATGAGATGGCTGGATGGCATCACTGACTCGATGGATGTGAGTCTGAGTGAACTCCGGGAGTTGGTGATGGACAGGGAGGCCTGGCGTGCTGCGATTCACGGGGTCGCAAAGAGTCGGACACGACTGAGCACCTGATCTGATCTGATCTGATCTGATCTGGGTAGTGGTTCTTACCTGGGATGTGTTGATCGTCCCAGGGATTGGGGAGTACAACTGGTATTTAGAAGGTGAGGGCCAGATGTTAAACATCCTATAATGTCTGGTACTACCCAGTACAAATAAAGATCATCTCTCCACAAAATATTAATACCATCTTTTCCTTTGGCAAACACTACTACTCTTGGGTATATACAAAGGAGTATTTATGGATCATATGGTATATATATGATAAACTTTACAACTAGTGAAAAAATTTACACTGGTTTATTGTTTGACATTCTTTACAACACTTGGCATTCCTAGGCTTTTTTATTTTTTTCCAGTTAAGTGGGTAAATAATGATTCCTTCTTTAGTTGCTTTTGTCTTCTTGCAGTTCTTTTTTTAAAATTATTTATTTGTTTATTATTTTTGCCTGTACTGGGTCTTTGTTGCTGCATGGGCTTTTTTTCTCCAGTTGCAGTGAGCTGGGGCTACTCTAGTTGCAGCACACAGGCATCTCATTGCTGTGGTTTCTCTTGTTGCAGAGCATGAACTCTAGATGTACAGGCTTCAGTAGTTGTGGCACATGGCTCAGTAGTTGCAGCTCCCAGGCTCTAGAGCACAGGCTCAGTAGTTGTGGTGCATGGGCTTAGCTGCCCTGTGGCATGTGATATCCTCCTGGACTAGGGATGAAACCCGTGTCCCCTGCATTGGCAGGTGGATTCTTTACCACTGAGCCACCAGGGAAGCCCCTGAAGTTCTTGAGGAAGAATCCCTAAATGCTGCTGCTGAAGCTATCCTTACCACAAATAAACTGGAGCACATTTTCTATGAGTCCCAGGATCAGTAGAACATCACTCAAGAGAAGCTATCAGAGAGGATAATGATGCCTTATATGAAGAGGTTCAATATTCTAAGATGAAATGGCAAAGATGAGTAAAATGAATAAGAAGGAGGAGAAGGAAAAGCAGATTCTACAAAGGACACATTCAAGAAAATTAAGATACAACCCACATTATCAAAGAAAATGTTTGTTAATCATATATCTGATAAAGGACTTGTATCTAGAAGATAACAAAATAACAGCCGTTGCTGCTCAGTTGCATCTGACTCTTTGCGACCCTTTGGACTGTAGCCTGCCATGCTCCTCTGTACATGGGAATTCCCAGGCAAGAATAGTGGAGTGGGTTGCCATTTCCTTCTTCAGAGGATCTTCCTGGCCCCAGGATTGAACCTGTGTCTCCTGTATCTCTTGCATTGCAGGTGGATTCTTTACCACTGAGCCATCAAGGAAGCCCCATAAAGACCTCTTTGAGGTCTCAATAATCAAGAAGCAACTCCATTTAAAAATAGGTGTGCGAGCTAAGTCACTTAAGTCATGTCTGACTCTTTTGTGACCCTCTGGACTCCCACCAGACTCCTCTGTCCATGGGATTCTACAGGCAAGAATACTGGAGTGGAGCCTTCTCTCTCAACCACCTGGCTCTAGGAGCATCCTGGGCTATATGGCACCTAATGGATGCTCACCGTAGGAAAAAAAAAAAGAATACTGGAGTGGGTTGCCATGCCTTGTTAGGTCACCTGCATTGGCATGCAGATTCTTTACCTCTAGTGCCACCAGGGAAGCCCTAAAAATAGGCAAAGGAGGGCTTCCTAGGTGGCTCAGTGGTAAAGAATCCACCTACCAAACAAGAGATGGGGGTTTGATCCATGGATTGGGAAGATCTCCTGCAGAAGGAAATGATAAAAATAAACAAAGGGAAAATTAAGTAAATAACAAATAAAAACAGGCAAAAGATCTGAATTGACATTCTTCCAAAGAAAATATAAAAGTGGCCAAATAAGCACAATGAAAAGAAGCTAAAAATCATTAGTCATTGCAAAAATATAAATCCAACCACAATGAGATATCCACTTCTATTAGGATAAGATAGCCACATCTATTTTTTTTTCCTTTTAATTTTTTTTAATTTTATTCACTTATGTTATTAGTACTCCTTAGAAGTTTCTTGTTTTAAAGGTTACTCTAGATGGGGCTCATAGACTTAGCTGTAACTGAGGTTTAACATGAATTTTTTTAGGTAACAACATTTGTGTTTTAAAAATAGTTAAACCATTCCAATCCATGATCATGCAACTAGTTTACTTTTCAGAAAACCCTATAAGGCATCCATGCCAAGATATATATATCACTAGACAGATAAGTAACAATATAGATATAGGCAGTTGGTTTTAAAATTTACTTCTGGGCAGTATAAGTAATGACTTGTAGTAAGAGTTAACTGTTGTTATTTGGAATCTTCACTGTTTAATTTGAGATTCAAACTTACCTGTTCATTTTGTTCCATCATTTCTTTAACCAAAGCCATACATTTTTACAAGTATGTACAACAGACCCATTATATACTTTTGTGCCTGCTGTTGCCAATACTCCTTAGTAAGCTCCTTTTAGTGGTAAATCTAGGAAGTTGTCATTATGTAAAGAATTCATGTGACACTTACCTGAATACTGCCTAACGTTATGAGTATTTGTCTTCCCTCCTAAATTCATATGGTGAAGCCCTAACTCTCAGTGTGATGGTACTTGAAGATGGGGCCTTTGGGAAATAGCTACAGTTAGAGGAGCTCAGGAGGACAGTTCCCTAGTCTGATAGGATTAGTGTTCTTATAAGAAAACTTTATCACTGGAGGAGGAAATGGCAACCCACTCCAGTACTCTTGCCTGGAGAATCCCATGGACAGAAGAGCCTGGCGGGCTGTGGTCCACGGGTTCGCAAAGAGTCGGACACGACTGAAGTGACTGAGCAGGAAAACAGACCAGAGAACTTGTTCTCTTCCTCCTTCACTGTGTGTGCACAGTGAAGAAGTCATGTGAGCACACAGTGAGATAGCAGCTAAGAGAAGAGGCCTCAGAATGAAGCACATTTGGTGATAATATTGGCATTCTTGATATTCTGTTTGGAAATCAATCAACTACAAACACACAGGATTTTTTCTGTTGAGAAAACCTCACTGGAAGATCCCCCCACCTGGCCTGCAAGCACTCCCAATGTCCTGAGTGCCCAGTCGTCATCTATCTCAGTCTGAAACCAGCTGCTTGTCCATATTCTCAAGGGTAAAAGCAAAAGTAAGTCCTGGTAGACAGGGAGTATGCTCAGAAGATGGACTATGGCAAGGGACAAAAACAAACAAACAAACAAAAACCACAAATGTGAACTCTAGCACCACTTATGAGAAAACAAAAAAGAGGCTATCAGAGACTTCCTTGGTGGTCCAGTGGTTAAAATGCACTTACAGTGCAGGGGATACAAGTTCAAACCCTGGTCAGGGAACTAAGATCCCACATGCCATGCAGAAACAACAAAACAAAACAAAACAAAAACAGGCTATTAGCAGCCAGCCTGGTTTGTTGTAAGATCGAATGAAGACGTACAAGATTAAAAATTATGCCACAAGAGAGAACAAAAAGCATGGAGAGGAGGTATATCCATATAAGGTTTAAGAAAGCTTCAGAGTTTATAGCAGGATTGATGAAGATTTTTTCCCTTAAAGACAGTTATTAAGGATTAGAATAGGTGACTCCTATTTCAAATTCAAAAATCAGCAATAGAAAACTCCAAAGAATACAACAAATCAAGGAAACACGACATCATCAAAAAATCACAATAATCTTCCAGTAACCAGGCCCAAAGACATGGAGTTTTGTTATTTACCTGATAAAAATTCGAAATAGTTATCTTGAGGAAATGAAATGAGGTACAAAAAGCACTTAGAGACGATTCAATGAAATCAGGAAAATAATACATGAACAAAATGAAATTTAACAAAGAAAAAGAAACACAAAAAAGAACCAAGCAGAAATATTGGAGCTGAAGAATTCATTGAATGAAACAAAAAATGCAATAGAGGACATCAGTATAATAGACCAAACAAAAGATAGAATCGGTAACAGGAACTTCAAAATAACTTAGTCAGAGGAGAACAAAGAAAAAAGAATGAAAGAGTGAAGAAAGCCTATGCGATCTAAGGAGCACTGCAAAATTGAAGTTCCAGAAGGAGAAGAAAAGGAGAAGGGGAAGAAAGTTTATTTAAAGAAGTAATAGCTCAGAATATCCCAAACCTGGGGCGAAACTTGGATGTCCAAGTTCATGAAGCTAATAGATCACCCCATTATCTCAATCAAAAATGACCTTCTCTAAGACACATAAAACTGTCAAAAGTTAAAGACAAATAGAAAATTCTAAAAACAAGAAGTAAAAAAGATTGTAACCCACACAGGTATATCCATTAAAGAATCACTATAGTTCTTAAAAGAAACTGTACAGGCCAATAGAGAGCGGAATTATATCTTCAAACTGTTGAAAGGAATAAAATGCCATTCAAGACTACTCTGTCAATGTTGTCCTTCAGGAATGAAAGAGAAATGAAGACTTTCCCAGACAAAGCTGAGGGAGTTCATCACCATGAGGCCTGCCTTCAAGTTGAAATGAAAAAACACTAATGGTTAGCATGAAAACATGTGAAAATACACAACACAGTGGTAAAGTTAATATACAGTCAAATTTTGAAAATTCTAATGCAATGATACGATGATGTATTAACCACTTAACTATAGTATAAAATTTAAATGAAAATAATATAAGGTGTAATTATAGTGACTCTAATTTGTTAATGAATGCACCATATAAAAAGGTAAATTGTGACATGAAAAACATAAATGGGGAGAGCTTTTGTATGTGATCAAAGTGAGATCAGCTTAAAGTAGACTGTTAAAATGTAAGAGGTTTCTGGATTACCTGGTAACTCAGTGGTAAGGACTCAGCCTGCCAATGCAAGAGACATGGATTCCAGATCCCAGAAGATCCCACATGCCATGAAGCAACTATGTCCATGTACCACAACTACTGAGCCTGTGCTCTAGAGCCTGGGGACCTCAACTATTGAGCTCTCATGCCACAACTACTGGAGCTTGCACACCTAGAGCTTGAAGTTCACAACAAAAGAAGACACCACAATGAGAAGCCCACATGCTGCATCTAGAAAGTAGCCCCCACTCTCCGAAACTAGAAAAAAGCCTGTGCAACAACAAAGCACAACCAAAAGTAAGTAAATAAATTTTTAAGAAAAATATAAGAAGTTTTATGTAGGCCTTAAAAACCACAAAGCAAAAACCCATCACAGCTTCAGAAAATATAAAGAGAAGTGAATCCGAGAAATAAGCTACCATGAAAAGCACCAATTCACAAAAGCAGAAAGAAAGTGGGGGGAAAAGGAATAATGGAAACACAATACAGCCAGAAAACAATAACATGGCATTAATAAGTCCTTACATATCAATAATTCCTTTAAACATAAATAGATTGAATTCTTCAGTCACAAGGTATAGAGTGGCAGGATGGATTAAAAAACAAGACTCAACTATATACTGCCTACAAAAAACTCACTTCAGCTCTATGGACAATCTTACACTAAAATAAAAGGGATAGAAAATGATATTCCACGCAAGTGGAAACCAAAGGAAGGGTGGGAAGCTATAAGACACCAAACTAAATAGACTTTATACCAAAAATGATTAACAGAAGACAAATAAGTTCATCATATAATGACTAAGAGGTTGACTCATCAAGAAGATTTAACAAATGTAAATATGCATGCATCCAACATCAGAATCCCTAAATATATTAAGAATATACTAAGAGATATTAGGGAGAAATAGACAACAAAACGATAATACTAGAGGGTGTCAGTAACTTGCTTTCAACAATGCACAGATCATTAAGACAAATTAAACAAGGAAACATTAGACTTGAACCATACTTTAGATCAAGTGGGCTAAACAGGCATATAAAGAACATTCTATTCAACAGCAGCAGAATACACATTATTCTCAAGTGCGTATGGAACATTCTCCATAACCATATAAAGTGCTCCATTCTCTACTCTTATTCAACATATTTCTAGTACTGGAAGTTGTAGCTAGAGCAATCAGGCAAGATGAGAAAATAAGAGGCATCCAAATAGGAAAGAAAGAAGTAAAATTGTGAATATTTGTAGATGATATGATCTTACATAGAGAAAATCCTACAGACTTCACCAAAAAAAAAAAAAAAATGTTAGACTAATCAACGAATTCAATAAAGCTTCAGGATATAAAATCAACATACAGAAGTCAGTTGCATTTCTATACAATAACAGCAAAATATCTGAAAAGAATATAGAGAAAACAATTCCATTTACAATAGCATAAAAGCAACAAAATACTTAAGAATAAACTTCACCAAGAGAGTGAAAGATCAGTACACTAAAAATCATAGAACTCTGATGAAAGAAATTGAAGGAAAGACGAATAAATTAGAAGATATCCTGTGATAATGGATTGGAAGAACTGATATGGTCAAAATGTCCATACTACGCAAACCTGTCAAAATTCTAAAGTTATTTTCCATAGATATAGCAAAAAAAAAAAAAAATCTTAAAATGTGTATAGAATCACAGAAGATCCTAAATAACCAAAGCAATCCTGAGAAAGAAAAACATAGCCAGAGGCATCACAATTCTTGGTTTCAAACTATTCTACACAGCTATAGTAATGAAAATAGTATGATTCTGGCATAAAAATATATACATAGATCCATGGAACAGAATAGAGAGCCCAGAAATAAATCCCTGCATGTATAGTCAATTAATATTTGACAAGGGAACCAAGAATACTCAATAGGGAAAGGATAGTCTCAATAAATGGTCCTGGGAAAATTGGATAACCACAGGTAGAAAAATGAAACTGTATCCCTATCTTGCCTACTCACAAAATTAACCTGAAATGGATTAAAGGCTTAAACAGAAGACCTGAAACCATAAAACTCCTAGAAGGAACTTAGGGGGAAATATCCTTGACTTTGTCTTGGCAATGATTTTTTTTCAGACATGACACAAGTAAAGCACAAGTAACAAAGCCAAAAATCAACATGTGAAACTACATCAAACTAAAAAGCTTCTGCAAGAGGAAGAGAAAATCAGCAAAATGAAAAGGCAACCTATGGAGTGGGAGAATGTATCTGCAAAAAATATACTGCATAAGGTGTTAATACCTAAAATATGTAAAGAACTCTTACAACTCAATAACAACAACAACAAAAACAAATGTCCAGTCCCTTGCCTCAGGTGAATGTGGGTATTAAATGCCTTTACATGCTTTTGACCAACTGTCCCAGCCTTAAGAGACTTCTAAGTGGGGAGCAAAACAAAGGCAAGTTTATGAGCTGACATCTCAGAAAACCGTCAGAAAGGTCAAAATGCACAACTACTGTTCTATGAGAAAAGGTCCATAGTTCCCCTCTGTACCAACAACTTGTACCAGGAACTCAGTCTGTCATTCCCATATCCACCATGGAATGTGCTGGAATGTGGGTGACACAACAACATTCATTTCCTGAAATTTGAAACCTCTTTCCATATTAAGCAGTCTTCTATTTGTTGTAAGTTATTTTTTTTTCACAATCCAGAGTTCAAAACTGTAAACAGGGACAGATTTTATTTTCTTGGGCTCCAACGTCCCTGCAGATGGTGACTGCAGCCATGAAATTAAAAGAATTTGCTCCTTGGAAGAAAAGCTATGACAAACCTGTGTGTTTGTATTAGTTGCTCAGTTGTGTCTGACTGTTTGTGACCCTGTGGACTGTAGCCCGCCAGGCTCCTCTGTCCATGGAATTCTCCAGATAAGAATACTGGAGTTGGTTGCCATTCCCTTCTCCAGGGGATCTTCCTGAGGCAGGGATTGAACCTGGGTCTCCTGCACTAAAGGCAGATTCTTTGCCATTTGAGCCACAAGGGAAGCCCTATGACAAACCTAGACAGTGTATTAAAAGCAGAGACATCACTTTGCTGACAAAGTCCCAAATAGTCAAAGCTATGGTTTTTCCAGTAATCATGTATGGATGTGAGAGTTGTACAATAAAGAAGGCTGAATATCAAAGAGTTGATGCTTTTGAATTATGGTGCTGGAGAAGACTCTTCAGAGTCCCTTGGACAGCAAGGAGATCAAACCAGTCAATCCTAAAGGAAATCAACCTTGAATATTCATTGGAAGGATTGATGCTGAAGCTGAAGCTCCAATACTTTGGCCACCTGGTGCGAAGAGCCAGCTCACTGAAAAGACCCCGATGCTGGGAAAGATTGAGGATACGGGATAAGGGGGCGACAAACGATGAAATGGTTGGGTGGCATCACCAACACAATGGACATGAGTTTGAGCAAACTCCGGGAGATAGTGAAGGACGGGGAAGCCTGGTGTGCTGCAGTTTATGGGGTTGCAGAGTCAGACATAACTTAGTGACTGGACAACAACGAGAGTTCAAAAAATTTGACTCTGACAGTTCTGGCATCTTAATAATTGCTTCTGTGCAGGAACAGATTCTTGGGACTCCCTACTTGCCATTTGACATCATTTTTTCTTTAACTGTTTTTAAGGAAAAAAATTATTAGGTCCAGGAATCAAAGAAAACTTGGTATAATTACAAGTGCATGCAGAGTTTGATGGTTAGAAATTAAATATATTGAGGTCCAGCTTAAGGTTCTCATATCCCATCTATGGGCACAATCATAATAATAAAAGGTCATCAAAATTCTATGCTAGGGATTTTTAGGGTATAACCAGGATAAGAATGGATCCCAAGTCTGTACAGGTCCAGTGCCTCTGACTCCAACGCACAAAACAGGGTTCCTGCGGGTGGGGGATGGGTGGAGATGTGCCTTTCTCATATGTCGACAGACTCTGAAGGTACTGCTGCTGCTGCTAAGTTGCTTCGTACTACCCACTAGCAAATCTCAGCTGAATCAGATGGAGCAGAAAACAAGCTGTACCAAGTTTTGTATACTAGGAGTGGACATGAACCTGCCATGGCATCATAGACCTGAGCTTTCCACTGCCTTGCTGTAAGATACATGCACCCATGACCATTCCGTATGTGAGGTGTGCCCTGTCCTTTTCAGTTTGGACAGTGAGAGTGAGTGGCAGATAGAAAGACCCATCAGATTTACTACTGATATTTAGCACACAGCTTTGAAACCCCCAGGCTTCCCTGGTGGCTCAAACAGTAAACTGTCTGCCTATAATGTGGGAGACCCAGGTTCGATCCCTGGGTAGGGAAGATCCCCTGGAGAAGGAAATGGCAACCCATTTCAGTATTCTTGTCTGGAAAATTCCATGGACGGTGGAACCTGGTAGGCTATAGTCCCTGGGGTTGCAAAGAGTTGGACACGACCAAGCAACTTCACTTTGAAACCCCAGTGCTAAGTGTGGTCATTTCCACTAACTCTATTTGCTTGAGAAGAAACAATGTCATGGTACAATCACCCTCTATCTAGTCACTGCCTTGTCAAAATCCCCCAATGGCTTTCTAATGCCCTCTAGGTAAAGTGTGCACTATTTAACCTGACTTCCAAGTCCCACTATAGACCGTGGCTTAGGCTTATCTCAAACTAGCTCCCTTTCCCCCATTCTTAACATGCACACATCTTTAATGTAGTCCTGAAGCAGTGAGTGTCTGAAATGAGATGATTCACGTCACACCCTGCACATGGTAAATACTCTGGAGTTGCTGTTGCTACTGCACTCACTGACTGACCAGGGTTCTTGGCCTTCCCCAATCAACAGAAGTTGACTAAATGCCAGACAAGTACTTCGAACAAGGCTTTATTGGGAAGTGAGAACAAACAACAGTTTCCCTTGTTCGCTATCTCTTGGGGCGGGGCAAACTTGTTCCTTATATGGGATGAGGGTAGGGGTGTGTCCAGAGGTTAGGCTGGAGGGGTGACTTAGGTGGTGTTATATGCAGGAGGCATGCACAGTACCCTGCTTTTGCTCCCAACACCCTGTTTTTGCTCCAGGCTCCTCAAAAGTAGAAGTTGGGTTATTTTGGTCTCTGTATCTTTTGGGTGCAGAATTTGCCCCAACTGCACATGCGTGATTTTTCATCCCAGTTTCTCTGTGTTGTGTTGCTCAAGGAGAGGTGTATCCAGGCATAACCACTGCAGCACTGTAGCAAAAGTCCCAGGTCCCAGGCCTATCTCATTCCCCTGAGAGACTCTACACCTTTATTTTTAAGGGATGAGGGGCCGAAGGTCTCTTCTTCTGAAACTTCTTCCTGCGGGACAGGGGCCACAGACCCTAACCTGTCCTAGAGGTGTAGAAGTCCCTCGCTGACTGTTCCAAGGACCTGTAGGGACCTGGGCCACTTACTGCTAGAATGGGCTGAATTCCTTGAGCCATGATGAATGAGCCTTACTTCAAACTGTTGGAGCTTGAAAGACACAAACCTAACCAAAGGTTTAAACATACAAGGGCTAAAAAGGAGAATAACAACAATAGCCATTAAAAGGCCTGGTAAAGGAGGGAACCACTTTGAGCTTCCTTAACTGTTGACCAGACAAGAGAGGTGATATCAATCCTGCCAGAATTATGAAACCATTCTGCCTTGCTCTGCCAGAAGGCAATCAAGGGCCAGATAATTAAGAAGAACATTAACCAAGGAAACAAGAGAGGTCCCAAGTCCCATTAAGGTTTCAAATAGGAGCTCATCCATGCCATCATTTTACTTATCTATTGACGGTGCCTATCATTTGAATAGGCATCTCAGATCTTCCACGGGCTCACAGGTGTACTGTTCTTCTGCTGTGACCTGCGGGGTTTCTGGAGGTACAAGCTTTAGTCCGGACAAATGTACCCAACTAGATATCCCTTGTGGTTTGACAGCAATGGGAGTGGTTAAAAGTACTTTATAGGGACCCTTCCATTCTGGCAACAGTTGGTGTTAGGGGAACTCCTCTTTCCAGGTTTTAAGAAGAACTTGGTCCTCAGAATTTGTTTGTGAAGGAATTGTTCCTTCCTCTGTAGTTTTAGTGGGAGCTCACAGGGCCTGTGGGCATAGTCCTAGACTGCCTTCTGAACTTACCCTAGATTAAGAATATCTCAGGGCCTGGCTCATGTCATCATCCAGTAAAATGTCAGAAGCAAGAAAAGGCCTCCCATAGTTCAAGTCCCATAGTGTGTGGCATCATGGAAGCTCTCGGTGGATCTCTATTTTTGGGCTTCAGGGATTAGAATCTTATCCTCCTTTTTATACCACACTGTGCTTCCCTTCCCATAGCCCAATTTCTCAGCATGTTCTTGTTCCTATGGGAATACTGGGGGAGGCTAGGAAGCTCAAGGAGGTCAATCACTAGAGCCATACCTTGTTCAGGTTCTTGCAGTTGAGCTGGAGCTGCCTGTTTTGCAATTTGATCGGCTCTGCTGTTCCCTTGGCTCAGAAAAAACCCATTGTTCTGATGGCCCCTGCAGTGGATTACTGCTACCTGATTGGGAAGCTGCAATGCTTCTAAAAAAGCCAGAATCAAATCTTTATGTTTGACGAAGGAATTTTTACCAGTTAACATTCATCTTTCTTTCCAAATGGCAGCATGAGCATGTAGCACATGGAACCCATATTTAGAGTTATAAAAATATTACAAAGCTCTTATTAATGCAATTAGTTTAGGCTTCTGGGCTGATGTGTGGGGTTACAGGGCCTTGGCTTCTATGATTTCATCTAGACCAACGATGGGATACCCTGCCTTTCAGGTTCTCATCTCTACAAAATTGCTCCCATCGGTAAATCATTTGCCTCAGGACTGCCAGTAGGCTCATCTAGAAGATTAGACCTGCTGGAGTAGGTCTGTTCTATGGTCTCTATACACTGAGGTACTAAGTTTCCATTCTCAATATTTAGAAGCAGAGTTACTGAGTTTGGCACACCTTTAAGGCAATGTTGAGGGTGTCCATTAGAAAGGCCTGAGATCTTAACTTTCCTCCAGTCAACCAATGACGTCCTTTGACTTCCAGCACAGATTGTACCTGATGAGGGGTTAACTCATCTAAATGTTGCCTCAGGGTGAACTTGGAAGCCTCATTAACCAACAGGGCTGTGGCTGCTACTGCCTGCAGGCAGCTTGGCCATCTCAGGGCCATTGAGTTCAGTTGTTTTGAAAAATAAGCCACTGGTCTCTGATCCAGTTGGAAAGACTTCATATCCCATTTGCCAGAAAACTTAGGAGTGTAACAGTATTTTTGAACTGAGTCTTGTTTGGTCACTAGGGAAGTTGCTCAGTCGTGTCCGACTCTTAGTGACCCTATGGACTGCAGCCTACCAGGTCCATGGGATTTTCCAGGCAGGAGTACTGGAGTGGGGTGCCATTGCCTTCTCCAATGTTTGGTCACTACTTATCCATAAATCATTGACATGTAGCAGAGTTCCCTTCTCAAGACTCAGTTCCCTTGCTAATGCATTTGCAAAAAGGTGGGGCTGTCCAAGAAACCTTGTGGAAGCACGGTCCATGTATATTGGCCCTCCAGGGACCCCTCGAGGGTGAATCAGAGCAACCAAAATCTGAACTATCTTTTATTAGCCTCTTATCCTTATTGGCTTCCTCTGTTAATGCTCAGTCATTATAGACCGTGATGTCCTGCCCCGTGAGAGATGTCAACCTCAGCCTGATAAATTCATCCTAAACTTGTCAGGGTTCTCTGAGAACCTGCCAGATCTCTCCTTACAGATTTCTAAGTCCAGCTGGAGTTGGGCACAGTGTAAAATGCTACAAGATCAGGACCTGAGGGCCTAGAGGTGAGAGTATTCCCACCTCTAGGAAATTTTTGGGCATAAAGTAAAGTGAGAGACTAGACAGCAGAAAAATCGAAAACCTTTTCCCCTATCTGTTTGGCAGCCATGATAGGGGAGAGCCTGAAGATCCATCTGACACAGGCAGTAGTGGGTTTGAACAATGTTTCCCATATAATTTAATATATCAAATGAATGTAATTAGTTTAGGATACCTCTTTGGGATATTCCAGGAGCCACTTGAAGCACCCCAAATTTAACTAGAAGTCAAGAGAATTTTAATTAGAATTTGATATTTGGGAATTCTGTCAAAAATTTTTTAAAACATTTAAACATCTGGTCAGATAGGATCATAGGTCACTGTGAAACCATTATTTCTTGAGCTAAGGTGGAAAAAAAGATATCAAAAGTAAATACAGATCACTTAAAGGCTGGACGTCCTGTCCACTTAAAGAAACTCACACAATATGGTATCAAAAGGAGTGTTCCAAGAAAACTTCATTCTCTTACGAAAGAGAAAAACCAAATCCAGTCCCACAGCGATATTTGTCCTCTATTCTTTCCATTCAGAGATAACCATCTCTAGGGCAAAATCACCCTTTCCTTTTAGCAAGATATATTTCCATTCCTCATATCTTCTTTTCTGAAAGCACTCCTTGTACTTTCCTTAAGCAACCATGAACTGTCTTCTACATTAGTATTCTAAAGTTCACTAAAAAAAAAAAATCTCAAACATCCTTAGTTTCTCTCTCATAGAAAGACAAAAGTAAGCAAATTTAGATCTATTTAGCAGTTAAAGTTCCAAAATTTTATCTTAGTTGAAATGACCTGGATATTCATTGAATTCTTTTCATTTAACTTAGTTTAGTTTCAAATACCAAACTTTGGAGAGACTGTTTTAGATGGATATTTCCAAAACATAATTAATCCTATAGAGTTTACCAAAAAGTTCTTATCCATTACATTTACTTTAAAATTTGATCTTACCAGGTTGTTTTCCATGTTGGCAAATTTCATAACGAAAACAATATGCACTTATTGACTTTCAGTAACCCTAGGTACAGTGAAAGTATTAATCTTCATGTTGAGGACTCTAAAGACAGATCTATATTAATTAAACCCACAAGCTGAAGCCAGATAAGCCAGTTTCTGTAGAACCAGAACATAGTTTTCCTGCTTGAATTTAAAATGGTCCTTTTTTTCCCCTTAAGTCTGGGGGACTACAGATGAATCAGGCAGTTCTGAGAGCTCAGGCAAAATTAGTTACATTGCAAAGGTAGAGGCTGCTGCTGCTGCTAAGTCGCTTCAGTCGTGTCCGACTCTGTGCGACCCCATAGACAGTAGCCCACCAGGCTCCCCCGTCCCTGGGATTCTCCAGGCAAGAACAATGGAGTGGGTTGCCATTTCCTTCTCCAATGCGTGAAAGTGAAAAGTGAAAGTGAAGTTGCTCAGTTGTGTCCGACTCCTAGTGACCCCATGGACTGCAGCCCACCAGGCTCCTCCATCCATGGGATTTTCCAGGCAAGAGTACTGGAGCGGGGTGCCATTGCCTTCTCGGAAAGGTAGAGGAGAGAGATGCAAACCACCCAAGCTCAGGCAACAATAGTTACATTGCAAAGACAGAAGAGAGAAATGCAAGCCCCTGGAACTCAGGCAAGAATGGTTACATTGTAAGAGCAGAAGAGGGAAAAATGCAAGCTCCTGTCTTTTCTTTTTGTTCTTTAAAATCCCACTAGTACTTTGGCCGCCTCATGCGAAGAGTTGACTCATTGGAAAAAGACTCTGATGCTGGGAGGGATTGGGGGCAGGAGGAGAAGGGGACGACAGAGGATGAGATGGCTGGATGGCATCACTGACTCGATGGACGTGAGTCTGAGTGAACTCCAGGAGTTGGTGATGGACAGGGAGGCCTGGCATGCTGGGATTCATGGGGTCGCAAAGAGTCGGACATGACTGAGCGACTGAACTGCAGCAGGAGGGAGTAAAAACAAACAGCAGGTTCTGTTGCTCAGTGCCTCCCCAGTAGGGGAAGGACAAACATGTTCCTTATATGGAGTGAAGGTAGGAGTGTGTCCAGGTGTAGGCCAGAAGGGTGGCTTTGGTGTTTTGCCCATCCCTTAGGTGAAGTTGAGTGCTGGGATCATGTGCAGTACCCTGCTTTTGCACCCAACCCTTCGCTTTTGCTCTAGGCCCCTCAAAAGTAGCAGTTGGTATTTTGGTCTCTTTGTATCTTTTGGGTCAAAAATTTACCCCAACTGTGGGTGCACACAGTTATTTTTAGTCCCATATAGTTTCTTTGTGTTTTGTTGCTCAAGGAGAGGTGTGTCCAGGTGCAAGTATTGTAGCTCTGCAGCAAAGGGTCCCAGGTCCCAGGCCTGTCTCACTATTACTGCTACTACTGCTTCTACCACTAGGACTAGAAATTGGCAGAAGCAAGGTGGAACTCAGGTCTCCTGACCAAGTCCAGTGCTCTTGGCCCCCTCTGCTTCTTTGCAGCACACAGTTCAGTACATAGTGAACATCTAACAATGAACTTTTTGATTCCACTCTTCTTGGCTCCTTCTGCATCCTTTCTTAGGGTCCTGGGCCCAAGGGACAGAACAGGGGATTTTAGTAACCAGAGGACAGGACTGGTTTCCCCCTGAGCAGACATAGGTGTGTGCAGCATTGGAAGTCTGGAGTTGGAGCTGCTTTTGACACCATCTCCTCCAAGCCTATGCATAAATAATTTCTACAGCACCTATTACAGAAGCTTACCCAGTCTCTTCATGTGTGTACCTTTCCCTTAAAAGGCTGCTGATCCCAGCACTGTTCGGCTGTGATGGGAAAATAGTTTTTGCCCTGCTGCCTCTTGGCATTTTTGCCCCTGGCCCTCATTCTGCCTGCTGAAAAAACACATTTCCTAGCATGAACCCAGACCCTGCCAGCTCAGACCATCCTCTTCCTCTCTTGTTATAGCTGAAAAATGTGGCAGCAAAGCAATCATTCAAAGTTCTATCCTTACCATTTTTCACTTTGTTCTTTTTGGCCTTGGTTTTGTACATTGACTTTGAAACTATTACCCCAGAGCTAATGCTGGTGATGATGAGTAACTAAGAACACGCCACTTTTGCAATACATGGCACATTACAAAAATGGAAAGGTTTTGCTTTCTGAGAGATGCAAGTGGCTTCTTGGCCATATATGGTAAATATCTTTTTCTTCTCCTTTCAAACTTTGAGCATCTCTATCAGCAAGTCAGAATCTCAAATAACCATGAGCTCCAAATTCCTAACCCTAGAGGTCTAAGTGTCATGGCAGTCTGAATATGTGTTGGGAAAGAATTACCAGACACAGAGTATTGCAGAAAGGAGTGAGTTTATTAAGAACAAAGAGCAGAGATAATGCTGTAAGCACAGTGGGCCAATCTCTTAACAAACCAGGGAGAGCTGACCAGACACTGTTAGAACAGCAGACTGGCTCAAGGGAGAGCCAGTGATTTTCATGAGTTAGTAGCCAATTTTTATAGCCTCAAGACAAAGAAAATTCCTGCTGGAAGAATATCATTAGGTGATTGGTTAGGGTGCTATAGGGTGAGTACCTTGATGGGCATTTTTGCGTAATTTGGGGTCAGGAAGCTTGTTGGTGATGATCAGAAGAGCTTTGGCAACAGTGGGGCTCAGTCAGTTCTGGACATGACCTTCATTCTGAGCTCCACTTCTGGGACCTCCCACCTGTGACCTTGGGATAGGACTCCCCACTGAGCTCTGCTTTGCTTAGTTGCTCAGTCATGTCTGACTATTTCTTTATTTTTAATTAATTAATTAATTTTAATTGGAGGCTAATTACTTTACAATATTGTAAAGTGGTTTTTGCCGTACATTGACATAACAGCAACTCCCAGTGCTCGTATCTGCCACCAGCAAGCGGGGCTGAACAGGGAGGCATGGACTGCATTGCTTAGGGTAAGGATGGGGCCTAAATGCCCTGAGGCCAATCTGATGGAACTAATGTGAGATAGCAACCCAAACTGTGGGATAACCAGAGAGAGAGAGAGAAAAAAAGAGAGAGAGAGGAAAAAAAAGAGAGAGAGAAGAGAGAGAACTATCCAGCAAAAAGCCCTAACATAAGGCACTGCTGAGCCTGCTCACAGAACAAAGGACTGAGTGAATACTAGAGGAGAGCTAGCCGGCTGTGGACTGGCCCATCCCCCGCCAGAGATAGGGGGGCAAGTGGAGGGCAGCCAGAGCCAGAAAGGGGCAATCTCGGTCCCAGAGAGGCATCCTCTACCAAAAAGCAGGCACCCAGTTGCTAACTAAGACTTCTTGGGATTCTGGATGGTTGACATCTGCCGGGAGGGTCGCAGCCAGAGATCAACTCCCCAGAAGAGAAACATGGCACACCTGAGATAGGTGCGCCAACTGACACCCAGGAAACCAATTGGCTGGGACTGAGGAGGTGATAAGATGCACTCCCCACCTGGGGAGTCTGCAGTCACCAAGCACCTTGTCGCCTGAGCTGCTCAGACCTGGGAAGGGCACAAAATGCAGGCCCAACCAAGTCTGCGCCTTTGTGGAGTACCCGAGAACCTGAACCTGAGCAGCTTAGACCTGGGAAGTACACACAACCCAGGGCCCGCCTCAGACAGTTCCCTGGAAGAGCAACGTAGAGCCTGAGAAGTGTAGACTGGGAAAGCACACACTCTGTGAGTGGGGGCAAACCCAGTGCGGCCGAGACACTGCGAGTACTCCCCACACACGCCAGTGGTATTTGTTTGCAGTGTTCCTCCCTCCCCACAGCACGGCTGAACAAGTGAGCCTAAATAAGTGACCACCTTCGCCCCCTTGTGTCAGGGCCGGAATTAGACACTGAAGAGACCAGCAAATAGAAGAAGCTAAAATAAACAGAGGGAGCCGCTTTGGAAGTGACAGGTACAACAGGTTAAAACCCTGTAGTTAGCACTGACTACATTGGAAGGGGCCTAAAGATCTTGAGATATAAGCCGGATCAAGGAACTATCTGAAACAACACTGACCCCCACACTGTCCGCAACTCCTCAACAGCTCCAGAGAAATTCCTAGATATATTTTTAATATTATCATTTCTTAAATTAAAAAAATTATTTTTAAGTTCTCTATTACTCATTTAATTTTCATTTTTAAAATTTACTATTACCTTGCAAAAAAAAAAGACCCTATTTTTAAAGCAAACTTCATATATATATATTTTATAATTTTTGTGACTTTGTTTTGTTTTATTAATATTGTATTTTTGAGAGTCTAACTTCTACTCTAGATTTTTAATCTTTGCTTTTTGGTATTTGTTATCAATTTTGTACCTTTAAGAACCCAATCTTCAGTACCCATTTTTACTTGGGAGTGTGATTACTGGCTCAATTGCTCTCACCCCTTTGGATTCTCCTTTTTCTCCACCAGGTCGCCTCTATCTCCTTCCTCCCCCTTCTCTCTACCCAACTCTGTGAATCTCTTTATGTGTCCTGGGCTGTGGAGAACACTTAGGGAACTGATTACTGGCTGGATCTGTCTCTCTCTTTCTGATTTCCCCTCTTCTCCTCCTTGTCACCTCTGTCTCCTTCCTCCCTCTTCTCTTCTCTGTGTAACTCTGTGAACCTCTCTGAGGGTTCCAGACTGGAGAGCACAAAGGGAATTGATTACTAGCTAGCTTGCTCTCTCCTCTTTTGATTCCCCCATTTCTCCTCCTGGTCACCTCTATCTCCCTCTTCCCTCTTCTCTTCTCCATGTAACTCTGTGAACTTCTGTGGGTGTCCCTCACTGTGGAGAAGCTTTTCATCATTAACCTAGATGTTTTATCATTGGTGCTGTATAGATGGAGAAGTCTTGAGGCTACTGTAAGAATAAGACTGAAAACCAGAGGCAGGAGGCTTAAGCCCAAAACCTGAGAACACCAGAGAACTCCTGACTCTGGGGAACATTAATTGACAAGAGCTCATTCAAAAGCCTCTTTTACTGAATCCCACAGGTTTGGGGTTGTTGTGTTTTCATTTTCATTCGTTTCTATGCATATTTTGAGTTCTTTTTTGATTTCTTCTGTTATTTGCTGGTTATTCAGAAGTCTGTTGTTTAGCCTCCATATGTTTGTATTTTTAATAGTTTTTTCCTGTAGTTGGCATCTAATCTTACTGCATTGTGATCAGAACAGATGCCTGAAATGATTTCAATTTTTTTGACTTTACCAAGACTAGATTTATGGCCCAGGATGTGATCTATCCTGAAGAATGTTCCGTGTGCACTTGAGAAAAAAGTGAAATTCATTGTTTTGGGGTGAAATGTCCTGTAGATATCAATTAGGTCTAACTGGTCCATTGTGCCATTTTTTAAAAATATAAATTTATTTATTTTAATTGGAGGCTAATTACTTTACAATATTGTATTGATTTTGCCATACATCAATATGAATCCACCACAGGTGTACATGTGTTCCCCATCCTGAACCCCCCTCCCACCTCCTCCCCATACCATCCCTCTGGGTCATCCTAGTGCACCAGCCCCGAGCATCCTGTATCATGCATTGAACATTGCATCATTTAAAGTTTGTGTTTCCTTGCTAATTTTCTGTTTAGTTGATGTGTCCATAGGTGTGAGTGGGGTATTAAAGTCTCCCACTATTATTGTGTTAATGTTAATGTCCCCTTTCATACTTGTTAGCATTTGCCTTACATATTGTGGTGCTCCTATGTTGGGTGCATATATATTTATAATTGTTAAATCTTCTTCTTGGCTTGATCCTTTGATCATTATGTAGTGTTCTTCTTTGTCTCTTATCATGGCCTTTATTTCAAAGTCTATTTTATCTGATATGAGTATTGCTACTCCTGCTTTCTTCTGGTCTCTATTTGCATGAAATATCTTTTTCCACCCCTTCACTTTCAGTCTGTCTGTGTCCCTTGGTTTGAAGTGGGTCTCTTGTAGACAGCAAATATAAAGATCTTGTTTTTGTATCCATTCAGCCAGACTTTGTCTTTTGGTTGGGTCATTCAACCCATTTACATTTAAGGTAATTATTGATAAGTATAATCTCATTGCCATTTACTTTGCTGTTTTGGGTTCGAGTTTATAAACCTGTTCTCTGTTTCCTGTCTAGAGAAGATCCTTTAGCATTTGCTGAAGAGATGAATTCTCTCAGCTTTTGCCTCTATCTTTTCCTCTGTTGGGTTCTCTTGATACCTGGACTTCTAAATACAATCCATTGTGTACCACTCAACAGCTCTGAAGTTAAAATAACCACCTCCCATTTCTCTCAAAAATGTACTACTCTTATAAGATGCCAGTCTACAAGGTTGCCATTGCATTCAACCTTACTGCAAGTTCACTGTGGCGATCCCGGATTGAATCATCTTCTCCTCTGTGAGCATTTCTGTAGCTTTGGCCATGCTATCCCTTAGGGCATGTTCTGGCACCCAAACTGAGATCCTGGAGGGCTTGGGGTTCAACCTCACAGATACTCCAATGATAGAGATGCATCAGAGCTTTCAGCAACTGATCTGGTCACTGAATTTTCCGAAGCAGGAGCTGGAATTGCCAATGGGAAACACTCTCTTCATAGGGAAATGGCTAAAATCAATGGTAAAGTTTTTGGATTACTTCAAAACATGCCCAAATCCTCTCTCTCCAATGTTTCTGTATAAGAGAAGGAGATCAAAAGTCAAACGGAGATGCAAACCAAAAGAAGGTGCTGGACCTTATCGACAATACTCAAACCTCAAACTTGGTGAATTAAGCATGTTTTAATGATATGACTCTAAGATGTCAATTTCAAATTCAGTGTTCAGATAATTTAAAGGTAGAGGAAGAAGCTCATGGTGTCTTCTCACTTGGCACTAGCAGGTATCCTCCTAACCCTCAACACAGTGACCTCCTCTGCTGAACATAGCTGTACATGTTGCTGGCTCTCCCATGGATGTGAGTGGGGGTGGTTGGTGGTTTTCATACAACTCTTTAGTTGAATCCGGGAAAGTTCAAGGGAGAAGGCAGTTTCAGAGAGGTGGGTAACAATGGCATGAATATCCTGCTCACACCTGGATAAATCATCACAGTTCCCCAAAGATTTGGTGAACATACTCTGTGCACTCTTGTGACATAAATATTTTTATCATATTGTATAACTCAGCTCTGGCTGCCATAACAAAATACCGTTGACGGGTGTCTTAAACAACAGAACTTTATCTCTCACAGTTCTAGAGGCTTGGAAGTTCAAGATCAAGATACAGTTAATTCAGTTTCTAGTGAGGGTTTTCTTGCTGGCTTGCAGATGTGGCTTCCTGGCTTCTCTCTATGTCCTCATATATTCTTTCTTCAAGTGCATGCATGTGGAGAGAGACATTTATCTCTTTCTCTTCTTATAAGGTTACTGATCCTACTGAATTAGGATACCACCCTTGTGCCTTAGGGCTTCCTGCTGCTGCTGCTGCTAAGTTGCTTCAGTCGTGTCCGACTCTGTGCGACCCCATAGATGGCAGCCCACCAGGCTCCCCCATCCCTGGGATTCTCCAGGCAAGAACACTGGAGTGGGTTGCCATTTCCTTCTCCAATGCATGAAAGTGAAAAGTGAAAGTGAAGTTGCTCAGTTGTGTCCGACTCCTAGTGACCCCATGGACTGCAGCCCACCAGGCCCCTCCGTCCATGGGATTTTCCAGGCAAGAGTACTGGAGTCGGCTTCCTAGGTGGTGCTAGTCGTAAAGAATCCACCTGCCAGAGCAGGAGATGCAAGAGGCACTGGTTCAGTCTCTAGGTCAGAAAGATCTCCTGGAGTAACAAATGGCCTTAGTGCACATACTATGCACAAAGGTTTTAATTTTGATGTAGTTCAATTTATTTGGTTATTATCATTGCTGGTGCTTTTGATGTCAAGCTGGCTCTCCCACAGAAGAGTGGGGTCACAAAGCTCTTTGGATGAACCCAGGAGATTTCAAAGTAGTGGAGACTTTAAGAGAAGTGGGTGTTGTGGCGGATATTGGTGAAAAAGGAACAAAAGCTATAATCTATCCCTGAAGTCAGTTTTCTGTGCCTATCTGACATGAATCCCTTTTACTTTACCATGCAATTTGATAAATCCTTGTTGTTGATTGTGGAGAAAAGCACTGGGAAACTTTCTAGGGAAAGTTGTGGACCCAATGGAAGTGTAGTGCACCCCTGCTCTATTTGCTCAATGATGAATGTCCTACTTAATCTGTTTTTTGTCTCCACTCTCATCAAAGTTTGATACCTTCCCATCACTAGATCCTTCCACAACTTTCCCTTGCCTGTGCATGCCATTCTATCCTTACTCACCACACTAGACTTCGTCTGAGACAATGCATATTCAAAGCCCCAGTATTAGAATTCAGTACACAGGAATAATACAGTGACTCTTAATGATGTACTGTCTGAAATTCTAGCCTTATGGTGAAACCCTTTAGAGAAAGAGCAATAACAAATGTGTAAATGCTGTTGCACATGTTATACTTTCCATTTGAAATAAATATATACTGTTTAGAAAAATATGTAGCCCTTAAGCATTTCTAGAATTTTTTTCTCATCAGTGTTATTTGCATGTAGGTTTGCTTACTCCTGGTATAGTTACCATTTTGTTTTTACAGATAATAAATTGGAAACTCAAAGAGGAAAAGTGACTTATGGGTAGAAAATTCATTGATAACATAGAATTTGGTTTTATTGGAATTACATTACAATCCTGGTTCTGCTATTGACAGTGTTCTGTGCCCTTGAACAAGGTACTCTATCCTTGCACATCTAATTTTTCTCATCTGTAAAATGGGAACATTAATAACATTCCTGTAATCAGGCTTTTGTGAACATCTAATGCTGCAGAGCATATAATTTGCTTATTGCTGACCGTGACGCCTGATAACAGCCCTATAAATATTGTTTTATTATTGTTGGTTGACATCAGACGGTGGGCCAGTATCAGATCCAGGGGTGTAGGGTGAGATCCCTGACTTGCAGACTTTTGTTTTCTAGCACAGACTCTACACCCAGAGGCCAGTAAGAACAGAAGTTGTTTTGGGAGAATTTTCAGTATCTCCAGAGGAAAGTCAGAGAGTCGCAAGACAATGTCCCTTAAATAATTTACGCATCTTGTTAGAGGCTAAACCTCATTCAAGCCATTCATTCCTGTGGCCAAATCATAAAGGACCATTATTCACCTTGTAAATCTCATTCATCCTAGCAAACTAGGAATAGAAAATAACTTCCTTAGCTTCATAAGGGTTAATTCATAAAATATCTCTACTAATATCTCAATAGTGAAATTTACAGCAGAATTTCTGCTAAATTGGGGGAAAAGACAAGTATTTTCTCTATCATTGTTTCTATTAACCATTATGCTGGAGGTCTTAGTCAATGCAGCTAGATAAGAAAAGAAAACATTATAAAAGATGTTGTGGAAAGGAGAAAACAAATCTGTCTATACAGAAAAATCAAGAAAAATCTATGGGTAAACTTGTAGAACAAAGTGGAAGAGGATACAAAGAGTTGTGGTGTATATAAAATAGATAAGCAACAAGAATATAGTATATAGCACAGGAATTTATACCCATTATCTTGTAGCAACCTGTGATTTAGTATAATCTGCAAAAATATAGTCACTTTGCTGTACATCTGAAACTAATATAATATTGTAAGTCAGCTATACTTCAGTTTTTATAAAAACAGTAGTGGTGTGAATTGCATGGAATTCATCAACTCTGTTTTCCTCTCTCCATTGTAATAGCCACATGGCTTTCCTTATATATATTACATTTATTAGCCTTTCTTATAATTAAGGGTGCCCATGAGACTACGTTCTCATCATCTAAATATGAGTGAAAGTGATGTGTGACATTTACTGGTCAGGGTATAACAGTTGAGTCCCTCCTCCATTCTCTTTCTACCTCCTTTGAGCTAGATAATGGACTTACATCATGGATCCAGCTTTGACTGCCAAGTAAGTGAAGAATTCTTTGGCAGTCTGGTGAAAAATACGCATTTCTTTTCAGAATAAACTTTTAAATGCCAAAAAGTTATTTAGGATTACAAAGGGCACTGATAATGTTGAAATATAACTATAAAAATACTACAATGACAAATTAGTGATATAGTGTGGGTTGGTCTCATCCTGTCAATAGAGGTCCTATCAGCTAGGAATGCCTAAAGCACTCGCCCACTGGTACTACCTGTGAGGAGACCCCCATGGACATTTCCCCAACCAGAGCCAATGTTGTAGCTGGACTGGCCCTTGTGGTTCTTATTATGACTGTAACATGTACCTCAGTAACAACCATCAGGAAACTTTGAAAAAACAAAGTTAATTACTCACAGGTCCTAGAGGGTATACAGCACACTTGGGCCACATAGCAAGGCCATGGAGAGAGAGAAACAGAGAGACACAGAGACAGAGAGAGAAATGAACTTGAGGTTTGCATTTATTAGGGTCCAAGGGCAGGGTGACTAAATTCACTCTTTATTGGTGTATTTAAAGCATAGGAGGGGATTTGGCATAGGAAGGGAAAAATGAAGTCACTCACCTGGTCAGTTATCTGGGTTACCCAGAGCTTTCTAAAAGAAGGACTTAAGAGTTATCATGGGTGGGGGTGACCTGGGTACTTATCTAGTTGTGTAGCTAGTAGCTGTCATGCAGCTGGCAATGTATTTATTTGAAATGGATGTCTTTGAATTGGATGCCTTGGCAATCAAAAGCTTAATATCAGGCACTTACACTGCATACAGTAACATGTGCTTTTATGCTAACAATATCTATCTTCCAAAGTAACAGGAAGTATAAACGGTATTTTGAAATCTCTACAACTATAATATGTCTTGAGGTTATGTATGATTCTATAATATGTATTTTTTTTTGTGACAAAAATTATAAGTACGGCTACCACTACTGTGGTTCTTAGCCCATATTCATAAACTAAGAAAATGCTAAACCTCAGCTTGAGGTTGTTGAAATAAAAAATAAAAATTTTTATTTTTCAAATTTCATGTAGCTGTAGATTTGGTGTGTCTGTTGAAGAAGGTGAGTTTAGGACCTTCCTACATTCCCATCTGGAACCACCTCTCACGTGGTGTTTTTTGATTTGCATGTCTCTGTTGAGAGCATGGTAGATGGGTAAAAAGTTTTAAAGGTAATAACAAAAAGGAAAACACATGCAAGAATATATTGGAAAATTTGACCTCAAGAATAAAAACTGCATGCTTGACAAAATACATCTTAAAGTGAAAATAAGATCATAGATAAGAATAAGATTTCTGAAATAAATGGATAAATGAATCAGGCACAGTGATATAATAAATGCCTACAAAAGTAATAAGAAAATGACATATAACCTGAGAGAGGAAAATTGGCAAAATTTGGAAAAACCGGTGCTCAAAGGAAGAAAAAATGATTGTCCAATAAGACTATGAAAACTGCTGGTAACTGGACTCCGGGACTGGCTGTAAAGGTAAATTTTAGGGTATCATAGGTTGGAGACGTTAGTCTTATGACTTCTATCATGACTGATACGCACTACATATTCCACAGAAACAAAGGTCTTTGGCAGAGGCATGTTTTCAGGAACATCTGAAAACCAGCTTCTGGTATTTGGAATTTCAAGTGACCTTCTGTGTGCTTGGGAGTGAAAGTGCTGGTTGCAGGTAGACAGAAGGGTTCTAACCTCTTCTGCCACTTAATCCACACCGGAGGCACTTACTGCAGGTGTGAGGAAGACTTTATGTGGATTTCCCAGGACAGGTCTTCCTCTATATCCTCTGCTTTAGCTCCTCTCTGAAGTACCTAGATAATAATATTTGTTGCACATTTCTTGAGTTGCTTTGCAACTATAAACAACTCCCCTCCATCCTCCACTCCCATCCCCCCACCCCACTGCCCATATCCCCCTCCACGTCCCCATCCTCATCCCCTCTCCACCCCAACCCCTCTCCACCTTACCCCACACCCCTACCGCCTACCCTCTATGCCCCCTTGTGTTCCAACTAAAGGAAGATGCTTTGCAAATGTAAACAATCCCCTTTCATCCCCCACCCACCCTTCCCCTTCCCCCGCACCCCATCCACCCTACCCCCCCACTCCCCTTTGTTTTCCAACAAATGGAAGATGTTAACCAAGAACACATACCCCTAGGCCTCCTGAGCCTAAGGACTGGTAATATTAACCCCTGTGACAACACCCTATTACCTCAGCATCAAGCCAATCAGAGAATTGTGCACTAGCTGATCACAGATCCTGCAACTCTCCTCCCTCACTTGGCTTTTAAAAGTGCTTTGATGAAACCATTCTGGGAGTTCGGGGGCTTTTAGGGTAGGAACCCTGAAAGTCTCCTTGCAGGACCTTGCAATAAACCTTTCTCTGCTCCAAACTCCAATGTTTCAGTTTGTTTGGCCTCACTGTACATTGGCCACACAAACTTGCGTTAACACAGGGAGTTGGAAAATATCTCAGATATTGCTTTTTTTATCCTTCTCTTAGAAAACTGGTATCATTAGATAGATAGATAGATAGATACCTGGTGGAAATGAGAATGGAATTCAGATTGAGTGACTTCTGACATCTCCTTCAGGCCCAGCATATGTTATGGACATCTTGCAAATGTATGCTGAACTGGGACTAGAACACATATGTATGTCTGACAGGAAAGCCAAATGTTTCAAGCTCTCTATCTAAAGTGATTTCCTTAAATTTTTATATAGAAATATTTTTCCTCTAATGCATGTACCCTGGTAAGTTTCTAGTGTTTTCTCTAATGTTTATTCATTAATTTATTGGATTGAAGGGTTCAGGTGTCTGAGGTGGAGATTAAAATTTTGCCTCTGAGGATGAAATTTTGCAGTATCTAGTTGGTGTAGAAAACTGCTGTCAACCATAAAGACTTGAGGTACTTTTGGTCTCTATGACAACCAGACTATACCATCTTACCCTGGGAGGGGAAAAATTTAACTTGATGTTTACAGGCAGGAAGTGTGTGATACTTGCATCAAAATAATTTGGTTGTCTACCATCACTGTGAGCATGTGTGTATGTGAGGGTATTGGAGAGGAGTTGAATATATGATTGCAAATGTAAGGTCTGATCAAAGAAGTTGTCAGAGCCACTGGCAGCCTCTGCTGAGAGGCTGAGTCACCAGTTAATCCATCCCCTCCCCTGTTTCTGTGTCCTCAGATGACACACCATAGTGTGAGGGCTCTGTGATCTTGGATTCTGTAGAGACAAAATTTGTAAACCCTTTTGATTATACACCCCTCTCCAATAAATATTTTTGCAGTATTGTGGAAAAGACCCTGATACTAGGAAAGATTGGGGGCAGGAGGAGAAGGGGAGGACACAGGATGAGATGGTTGGATGGCATCCCCGACTCAACGGAGATGGGTTTGGGTGAACTCTGGGAGTTGGTAATGGACAGGGAGGCCTGGCCTGCTGCAGTTCATGGGGTCACAAAGAGTTGGACATGACTGAGCGACTGAACTGAACTGAACTGAAAAGATGTGTAATATGTCTACATATATTGAGGAAATTTGGGGAAGGTAAATTATAAATGCACAAGTTTTGAAGCAAATGAATTGTGAGATACAATGAATATATTGGAAACATTAATACATTTTTTCCTGGTCTCCAATGGATCATTTACATACATCCTAGGTATCTGAATACCACTTAGGAAATTACTACGCCAAAGGAAAGCTTTTAAGTTATTGCCATGCAGTGCTAAATTGCTTCAGTCGTGTCCAACTCTGCGACTCTATGGACTGTAGCCCACCAGGCTCCTCTGTCCATGGGATTCTCCAGGCAAAAATACTGGAGTGGGTTGCTGGGCCCTCCTCTAGGGATCTTCCCAGCCCAGGGATCAAACCCACGTGTACTGCGGCTCCTGCATTATAGGTAGAATGTTTACGGCTGACCCACCAGGGAAGCCCCTTAACTTATTACATCACTAGTTAAATACTATAAATGGCTCCCCATTGCTACATGCATAAGGGACAAACTCCTTAATAAAACTTCTGGTCTCTGGTTGAATTCTGATTGCGATTTTTTTTGATGCAGCAGTTTTTTTCCACATTCATTAATTATGTTTCAAAAGAAAGGCAGATGAGTTTAAGTTCTTGTTTCTTTTGAATGAAATATGCTTTAGTAAGCAGTTGGAATAAAGTATATTTAAATCTCTTAGCTTCACATTTCTGACTCTGCTCTGTGACACTGAGGCATGTCACTGCTAACCCTGTTTCTGATTTTCTACCTCGTTCACTGTCAGCCTGTGCTCATGGTAGAGGGAGCCACATGATGACTTGTATCGGGAGGAAGGGAAGCAAGTAAGCCACACTTCTGTTCCTGGAATGAACTCTATTTGATCATAGCATATTATTCTTGTTATATATTGTAGGCTTATTCTGCTGAAGTGTGTTTTTTTAAAAAACTTTTTATTTTATATTGGAGTATGTGTGTGTGCATGCTTAGTTGTGTCTGACTCTTTGCAACCCCATGGACTATAACCCTCAAGGCTCCTCTGTCCATGGAATTCTCCAGGCAAGAATACTGGAGTGGGTAGCCATTCCTTTCCCCAGGGGATCTTCCTGACCAGGGATTGAACCCTGGTCTTCTGCATTGCAGGCAGATTCTTTACTACTGAACCACCTGGGAAGCCCCATATTGGCATATAGCTGATTAACAGTATTGTGATAGTTTCAGGTGGACAGCAAAAGGACTCAGCCATACATATACATATATCCGTTCTCCTCCATAGAATATGTTTAAATTAATGAGTTATATCAGACTGAAATTTTCATTTCATGTCATGACTTTTGTTATCTGATTTCATGGTAATGCTGGCCTCATTTAATGAGTTGAGAATTGGGAAATCTCTGGCAGCCCAGTGGTTAGGACTCAGCGATTTCACTGCTGAGGGCCCTGGTTCAGTCCTTGGTTGGGAATCTAAGATTCCACAAGCTGTGCAGAGTGGGGAAAAAATTGAGGATTGTTCCCACCTCTTATTTTTCCTCAGGAATAGTTTATGTAGAAAAACTGTTAATTTCCTTCTGTTTCTACATATGATGGAGAAACAGGGACCTATTAGTGTCCTGTTAACTGCTATAAAAAAATTACCACAATTTTAGTGGTTTAAAACAACACACATTTATTGTCTAACAGTTCTGGAGGTCAGAAGTCTGAAATGGGTTTGTCTGGGACGAAATCAAGGTATCAGTGGTGGCCATGCTCCTCCAAGGTATCAGTGGTGACCATGCTCCTCCAAGGTATCAGTGGTGGCCATGCTCTAGAAAGAATCTGTTTCCTTGTCTTTTCCAGTTCCTAGAGCTGCATATTTTACCTTCCTTTTCTTATGGCCTCTTTTCCCATCTTTAAAGCCATCCAGAAAGTATCTTCAAACCTCTATTTCCATTGTCACATCACCTTGTCTCTTACAAGGACACTTCCTTACAAAGACACTGGGCCAACTCAGGTATGCAGGATATCTGCAATATCCTGAAAAATCTCCCCACTCAAGATCCTTAACTTAATTACATCTTTGAAGTCCTTTTTGCAATACAAGGTAATATATTCACAGATTCTGGGGGTTAGGATGTAGAAGTCTTTGGGTGTCTATAATTCAACCTACCACAAGTTCCTATGAAACAACCAAAATATCAGAAAAAAATATGAAATAATGGTTTTCAGCACACTGAACAAAAAGAAACAAAATAAGAGACTGGAAACAAATCAAAGCTAGCATCATACTCACTAGTGAAAGACTAAAATCTTTCCTCTTAAAAATCAAAAGCAGATGAGGATCCTTGCTCTTTCCACTTCTATTTAATAATGTGCTGGGGGTTTTAGGTCAATTAGCCAAGAAAAAGAAATAAAAGGCATGCATACTGAAAAGGAAGAAATAAAACTATTTCTATTTGCAGAAGACAAGGTCTTACATATATATGATTGAGTGTGTGTTCATATGCATACATGCTAAGTTACCTGATTTCTGACAAATGTGACACTTAAGTACAGTGAGGGAGCAGTGGTCTTTTTTTTGGTCAGTTGAATATCCACTTCAAAAAATTAATAGACTTTTTTTCAAACTATGAACGAAAGTCAGCTGGATATGTTTGCATATATAAATGCGAAAGGTAAAAAATAATTTAAAGAAAACATAGGGAATATCTTCATGATTTTGAAGTAGGCAACATTTTCTGTAACAGGTCACAGCAGAAGTAAAATGCTAGCAATAAAGAAAAAAGACTGTATAAAACTTAACATTTGTTCAGCAAAAGGCATCATTAAGAAAGAGAAAAGCAATGGACCAAAAAAAAAAAAAAAAAAAAAAAAACCAAACCACTGTTTCCTCACTGTACTTAAGTGTCACATTTTTCAGAAATAAGGTAACTTAACATGTATGTATATGCACATACACACATTTAATCATATATATAAATATAAGACCATGTCTTCTGCAAATTGAAATAGTTTTATTTCTTCCTTTTCAACATGCATGCCTTTTATTTCTTTTTCTTGGCTACTCGACCTAAAACCCCCAGCACATTATTAAATAGAAGAATGGGACTGTTTATTTGTGTTACATGTGTCCCGCAAAGGAATTATATCCAGAATACATTAAAAATTCCTATAAATTGATAAATAAAGGCAAACCGTCCATTAGAAAAAATGGGAAAAGACAAACAGGTACTTCAGAAAAAATGGCTAATACAAATGACTAATAAACAAATGAAAAGGATTTCAACCTCATTATTCATGAAGATCTGGGAAATGAATATTAAAGCATACTGTGATGCTTTTACTTTCACACTTGAATAGGTAAAATGAAAAATGATAGAAATATCATGTTTTTGTGAGAATGTGAAGCAAGTGACGCAAATGAAAGTTGATACAACCACTTTGGAAATTTATTTGGCAACACCAATATATGTGCATTTATACATAACCTATGATGCAACAGTTTCACTCCTATTTATCCAACAGAATTATATGCATATATGCACCAAAACACACATATGAGTGTTCACATCAACACTATTCACAGTAGGCAAAAATATTTTAACTCTCCAAATGCATATGAAAAATAGAATTTCTAGATAAGTTGTGGTATATTCACATCAGAGAATAACATGGAGCAATGAAAATGAACAAGCTACAACTACTCACACAAAAAAATTAGATGACTCTTACAAAAGCAGCAGAGATCAGTCACAAAAGACTGTATAGTAAAACCCGTTTTAAGGCTCAAAAATAGGGAAAACTAATCCATGAAGATAGAAGTCAGATTAGTGTTTGCTCTTGGAAGGTTTAGTAACTTGAAGCAGACATGAGAGGGGACTCTAGGATGTGGCAATGCGCTGTTTCTTTTTCTGAGTGTTGCTATACCGACGTGGTCACATTGTGAAAAACCATTGAGCTACATATGCACTTGTGGTTTGTTCACTGTTTTTCTGTAGGTTGTACTTCAATAAAAATTACTACAAATATGACTTCCCTGCTGGTTCAGTGTTTAAGAATCCACCTTGCAATGCAGAGGACACTGGTTCTGGACTGGGAAGATCCCTGGTCTGGAAATATCCCACATGTTTTGAAGCAACAAAGCCCATGTGCCACAACTACTGAGGTTGTGCTCTGGAGCTGGAGAGCTGCAACTACTGAGCCCGAGTGCCCAAAAGTCTGTGTTCTGCAACAAGAGAAGCCACCACAAGGAGAAGCCCATGCACCACAGCTAGAGAGTAGTCCCCTCTCGCTGCAACTAGAAAAAGCCTGCTTGCAGCAATGATGACCCAGCACAGTCTAAATAAATATATAATTTTAAAAAATCACTAAAAATAGAAATGAGGAGATAAAAAACACAGACTGGGGTCAGCCAATTATGAACCCTAAATCCTTGTCAAATCTAAAAGGCTTCTGTGGCCAGGCTTAAAGAGATCCTTATCTGGCCACAGCAGGGCAGACTGTGCTGAAAACCAGGGTCAGCAGCTACCAGCAAGAGAAGTAGAGCTGTCAAATGGCATGGGGTGCATAACTTGAACAGATCGTCTATGTCCAAATCATGGCCTTCATGAAAAATAGTAAGACCTTAAGACCTTAAATAGGGAGATTTGCATGCAAGTGTGGGAAATAAAACCCACTGACCCAAACCCAAGGAATGGACTTAGAGACACAAGGTGCAGTGGGAAGTGAGGCCTTACTAACAGTCTTGCAAGATTGGGTGTCTGATGGGTAGGCACATCCAGAGTCATTACAAGGAGCAATTTATCTTCTCAGCACCCAAGTCCTTCCCCCAGTTCATCATTTGCTGAGTATTATGGGTTAACAAAAGCAGAGACATTACTTTGCCAACAAAGGTCTGTCTAGTCAAGGCTACGGTTTTTCCAGTGGTCATGTATGGATGTGAAAGTTGAACTGTGAAGAAAGCTGAGCGCAGAAGAATTGATGCTTTGAACTGTGGTGTGGGAGAAGACTCTTGAGAGTCCCTTGGACTGCAAGGAGATCCAACCAGTCCATCCTAAAGGAGATCAGTCCTGGGTGTTCTTTGGAAGGGATGATGCTAAAGCTGAAACTCCAGTACTTTAGCCACCTCATGCGAAGAGTTGACTCATTGGAAAAGACTCTGATGCTGGGAGGGATTGGGGGCAAGAGGAGAAGGGGACGGCAGAGGATGAGATGGCTGGATGGCATCACTGACTCGATGGACGTGAGGTTGAGTGAACTCGGGGAGTTGGTGATGGACAGAGAGGCCTGGCGTGCTGCGATTCATGGGGTCGCAAAGAGTTGGACATGACTGAGCGACTGAACTGAACAGGTTAACAATCTTCCCGTAGTCAACTACAAGGTTAACAGTCTTTGCCCTAGATTTATTACCTATCCTGCACACTTACTCCCATTCTTATTTTTTGATTCACCAATAGAATGAACCCCTGTGAAAATCCTAGGCGTTTTATTCTCTCTTTGTTTGCCCAGACTTTCCCACACTAGTATCCCTTACTATTACATCAGCAGGCTGTTACTCAAAGTTTAGTAGTCCTTGAAAATGGATACTTTAAATTTTATTTCTTACAGCAAGAACCTAAGAAACTTAAACTACCAGATTTCCTTATCATTCTAGAAACAGTCCTTCCATACCCATCCCTCTGACTTAACTAGAGCAGAGCAGCCTCCTCATATTTGGAGGCCCTGAAGATGTATTACTAACACAAGATATTTGCCAAACTACACATAGAACTTCCACACTTTCATTGGCTCCAAGCCCATTAAGCAAAGCTGGTTCTCATGACAGGCAGAGCAGGGAGGTGAAGGTCCTGTTCTAGGAGGAGAGTTTTCAATCAAAGGAAGTAGAAAACTAGGCTCAGATACACTGGCACAAACCAGGGACATATTTGGGAGTGGATCTTGAGGCTTTGAATTGAAACTAAGGAGAATAAAGGAGCATTATTGACATGATCTCATAGTATGACTGGCTAAACCACTACTCAATCTCTGGAGAATAGTGACTGGCCAGTTAATTACTTGCTGTAGAAAGTCACTTGGTCCTTGGCTCTGGTTTTGCAGCTGTTGTGCAAACCAGTGTTTCTAGCCACCATGTGCTCCCAGAGTGTCACACTGTGGATCAAGGGGGCAGGGAAATTGATGCTACCAGGCTGATACTACTGCTGATTGCTGTGATTAATAAACTTGTTTACTCTGATTCCTTTCTCCAGGGGATCTTCCTGACTCAGGAGTTGAACCCAGGTCTCCTGCATTGCAGGCAGGTTCTTTAATGTCTAAGTCACCAGGGAAGCCCAGTTCAGTCACTCAGTCGTGTCTAACTCTTTGTGATCTCATGGACTGCAGCATGCCAGGCCTCCCTGTCCTTCACCAATTCCTGGAACTTGCTCAAGCTCATGTCCATCAAGTCAGTGATTCCATCCAACCATCTCATCCTCTGTTGTCCCCTTCTCCTCCTGCCTTCAATCTTTCCCAGCATCAGGGTCTTTTCCAGTGAGTCAGTTCTTTGCATCAAGTGGCCAAAATATTGGAGCTTCAACTTCAGCATCAATCCTTCCAATGAATATTCAGGACTGATTTCCTCTAGGATTGACTAGTTTGATCTCCTTGCAGCCCAAGGGACTCTCAAGAGTCTTCTCCAACACTATGGTTCAAAAGTTTCAATTCTTTGGTGCTCAGCTTTCTTTATAGTCCAACTCTCACATCCATACATGACTACTGGAAAAACCATAGCTTTGACTAGATAGATCTTTGTTGGCAAAGTAATGTCTCTGCTTTTTAATATGCTGTGTAGGTTTGTCATAGCTTTTCTTCCAAGGAGCAAGTGTCTTTTAATTTCATGGCTGCAATCACCATCTGCAGTGATTTTGGAGCCCCAAAAAATAAAGTCAGCCACTGTGTTCACTGTTTCCCCATCTATTTGCCATGAAGTGATGGGACCAGATGCCATGATCTTAGTTTTCTGAATGTTGAGCTTTAAGCGAACTTTTTCACTCTCCTCTTTCACTTTCATCAAGAGGCTCTTTAGATCCTCTTCACTTTCTGCCATAAGGGTGGTGTCATCTGCATATCTGAGGTTATTGATATTTGTCCCGGCAATCTTGATTCCAGCTTGTGTTTCATCCAGCCCAGTGTTTCTCATGATGTACTCTGCATATAAGTTAAATAAGCAGGGTGGCAATATACAGCCTTGACATACTCCTTTTCCTATTTGGAACCAGTTGCAAATATCTTCTACAATGGCAAGCCTCTGGTGGAGAATGTAGAGGATGTGTTAATTTCTTCCTTCCTGCCATCTACAGGTGGACAGGGTTCTGAACAAAGACACTTCGGTTTAACAGTCTGTTGGTGCAGGACTCTCTAAAGGCAGGCCATTATGCATGATTATAATAACAAAGGCAATGAAAAGCAACTCAAAGAAAACAGTTCCAACCTGGAGTCAGAATTGGCTTTTTGCTGCAGCACAGCTGCTACCTATACTTACAACATGATGCCATACAGAGTAGTAAGATGAACATCTACAAGATGCAGCCATGAGGCAAATAAGGGAAATCTGAGAACACATCTCCCAAAAGGCAGGAGTGTTAGAGATTCAGTTGGTGCATCTAGGGCCAGAGTGAAAACTGTTGTTGCTAACACGCATGAACGCCAAGGGGTGGCTCATTCATCCTGATAAGACATAGAGACCAGCCACTCAAGTCAAATTCTAAGGATCCATGTGGGTTGACCAATCTCCAAAATAGTAAAGTTAGAGTCATTCACCCTACGGCTCTGCTGCTGCTAAGTCTCTTCAGTCGTGTCCGACTCTGTGCGACCTCATAGACGGCAGCCCACCAGGCTCCCCCGTCCCTGGGATTCTCCAGGCAAGAACACTGGAGTGGGTTGCCATTTCCTTCTCCAATGCGTGAAAGTGAAAAGTGAAAGTGAAGTCGCTCAGTCGTGTATGACTCTTCGTGACCCCATGGACTGCAGCCCACCAGGCTCCTCCATCCATGGGATTTTCCAGGCAAGAGTACTGGAGTGGGGTGCCATTGCCTTCTCCGCACCCTATGGCTCACTACTACCTAAAAAGAAGAGTGACCCCATGAACTGAAGCCCACCAGACTGCTCTATCCATGGAATTTTTTAGGCAAGGATACTGGAGTGGGTTACCATTTCCTACTCCAGGGGATCTTCCTGACCCAGGGACAAAACCTGTATCTCTTGCATCTTCTGAATTGGCAAGTGGATTCTTTACCACTGAGCCACTAAGGAAGCCCAAAATGAAGACCAGCACAATTTTGGTCTCAAAAGGAGAGGAGTGAGTAGTCCTGAATAGAGAGCTTAGTTCTCTGCCTAGGGATTGAACCTAGATAGCCTGAATGAGAAGGCAATGGCACCCCACTCCAGTACTCTTGCCTGGAAAATCCCATGGACAGAGGAGCCTGGTAGGCTGCAGTCCATGGGGTCGCTAAGAGTCATACACGACTGAGCGACTTCACTTTCACTTTTCACTTTCACGCATTGGAGAAGGAAATGGCAACCCACTCCAGCGTTCTTGCCTGGAGAATCCCAGGGATGGCGGAGCCTGGTGGACTGCCGTCTATGGGATCGCAGAGTCGGACACAACTGAATCGACTTAGCAGCAGCAGCAGCAGCAGAAGCCTGAATGAAAACTCAGGAATCCTAGCTACCAGACCAGCAGGAGCTAGAGGCTGGAAGCAAGTGGTCCTGGCTCTTTCCCCCATTTGAAAGCAAGAATATTTAAAGGATGCAAAAACTGTAAAAACAGGTACAAAGTTTATTATTAGAGATACAATGTATGGGAGAGCATACAGAGAAACAGGTTGTTTACTTAAGAGAGAAGCAAAGCAGAAATACACACCAAGAGAGAAAGGGTATGGCCATCCTCTCTAATGAGTTGGAGTGCAGTAAATCAGAAGCTAGGCAGAGACACACACCTGAAGAGGAGTGTGGGCATCCTGAATGAAGAGAAACTCTGTAAGTCGGAAGCTAGGCAGAGACACACACCCAGAGAGGAGCACGGGCATCCTAAGTGAGGAGGAGAGCTGTAAAGAGATGATGTAAATCACTTATATAGGACAGTCCTTCCGGGTCTTTGTTTACCTTTGGAAAATCATCTTGTTTCTTTTTTCACACCTGACTGGTCCTTGGACCCTCCCCCATCTTTTTCTAAGATGGATCCTACTGCAGAGGCCTATGGGTGCATGACCACTCTAATTGAGGCTCCTTCCCTTTTAGGCTCCCAAGAAGCCTTCCCACTCATGTGCAGACAGGGAAGTCTTCCTTGACCTCAGGAGTGGACACCTTATCTCTGATTTAGGAGAGCTCAACTTTCACTTTCATGCATAGGAGAAGTAAATGGCAACCCACTCCAGTGTTCTTGCCTGGAGAATCCCAGGGACAGGGGAGCTTGGTGGGCTGCCATCTATGGGGTCGCACAGAGTCGGACATGACTGAAGTGACTTAGCAGCAGCAGCAGCAGCAACTTTTGCCACTAGCTTTGTCTTTGGAGTGTCTGGGTGAGAACAAAGCTTGAATTCTACTCCACTTAACAAACACCAGGTGTCCAGCCCAGAGGCATACTATCTCCTGCCTCAATTTTGACTGTTTGGGTATTATAGAGACAATATGTCTCACCTAGATAGTTTTTGTGCCCTATGTATACATTGAACAGAAAAGCTAGCAAATTTAATGGAGTCCAGGAGTAGCAGATAGCTGGGGTAGTGCACCAGGCTATCTCAGCAACCCTACATTTGATGCCTGTAAAACCCCAAGGGTCTCCTAGAATTGTAGGTGTCTGCTGCTGATAAGTAGGTTGATTTGAGCTTCTAGCAAGGGAGACCACCTCCACCTGGAAGTGCCTCTTGGAGTCCTGAACTTGATGCCTCTCTGACAGGGCCATCCACTGCACCCTATTTGAGCAACAGCTACTCACCTGCTACTGGGCATTTGTGGAGAATGAAAGCCTTAGTTAGGACTATCAGGTAACAGCACATCCAGATATCTCTACCTTGAGTTTTTTTCCCACTCATATCCTAACAAGGTTGAGAAAGTACAACAGTCTTATTAAATGAAAATGTATTTGTGAGGCAAGTCTGGTCCTATAGCTATGACTTGTTAATATGGAAAGGTTAAGGGCCATTTCACCTATGTTTATTCAATATGGAAAGGTTGTGGCTAATTCTTTAAGGGCCATTTCACCTATGTTTATTCAACCAAAAGGGAAGTCTTTAGCTAGGGGGGTGACCACACTTCTAAGAAACCCCCAAGGATGTTTGGCCTTGGCTTACTGGCATGTTGGCCAAAATAAAAGGTAATAGTGACTCTGGGCATCAGCAGTCATTCAGCCTCAATGCCTGTCCTAAAGAACTCACTGAAGGGAGCAACAGTTAGTATCATGGGCTAAATTAAAAGCTGGCATCCTTGCCCTAGAAAATGCTCCTGAAGAGCAGGCATGCTGTATTTTCACTGGCTCTTGGGCTATGGCTAATAGCCTAATTGTCTATTTGAATTAATGGGGGGCGATTTATTATCAGATTGGGCAAGTGGC
This sequence comes from Bos indicus x Bos taurus, assembly GCF_003369695.1. Taxonomy (NCBI): domain Eukaryota; kingdom Metazoa; phylum Chordata; class Mammalia; order Artiodactyla; family Bovidae; genus Bos; species Bos indicus x Bos taurus. Next base: position 89,832,113 of record NC_040105.1, on the reverse strand, counting down.
CCTGCCACCAGAATTAAATGAGCTCAAAAGGCCTCCATCAGGTTACTTACCAGCAAGCGATTTGACTGAGTTCTGCCCACTGCTGGCAAAGAGACTACTTCTGTTCTCTGCTGCCATCTGGCGGCTACTTCTAGCGTCTAACAGCATCATCTTTCAGGATTTGAAATAGCTCCACTGGAATTCCATCACCTCCACTAGCTTTGTTCGTAGTGATGCTTGCTAAGGCCCACTCGACTTCGTACTCCAGGATGTCTGGCTCCAGGTGAGTGGTCATACCATCGTGATGATCTGGGTCGTGAAGATCTTTTTTGTACAGTTCTGTGTATTCTTGCCACCTCTTCTTAATATCTTCTGCTTCTGTTAGGTCCATACCATTTCTGTCCTTTATTATGCCCATCTTTGCATGAATGTTCCCTTGGTATCTCTAATTTTCTTGAAGAGATCTCTAGTCTTTCCCATTCTGTTGTTTTCCTCTATTTCTTTGCATTGATCGCTGAGGAAGGCTTTCTTACCTCTCCTTGCTATTCTTTGGAACTCTGCATTCAAATGGGTATATCTTTCCTTTCCTTTCCTCCTTTGTCTTTCCTGTCTCTTCTTTTCACAGCTATTTGTAAGGTCTCTTCAGACAACCATCTTGCCTTTCTTTTCCATGGGATGATCTTGATCCCTGTCTCCTGTACAATGTCATGAACCTCCGTTCAGGCACTCTGTCTATCAGATCTAATCCCTTGAATCTATTTTTCACTCCCACTGTATAATCATAAGGGAGTTGATTTAGGTCATACCTGAATGGTCTATTGGTTTTCCCTACTTTCTTGAATTTAAGTTTGAATTTGGCAATAAGGATTTCATGATCTTAGCCACAGTCAGGTCCTGGTCTTGTTTTTGCTGACTGTATACAGCTTCTCCAACTTCGTCTGTAGATAATATAATCAACTTGATTTTGGTATTGACCATCTGGTGATGTCCATGTGTAGAGTCTTCTCTTGTGTTGTTGGAAGAGGGTGTTTACTATGACCAGTGCATTCTCTTGGCAAAACTCTATTAGCCTTTGCCCTGCTTCATTCTGTACTCCAAGGCCAAATTTGCCTGTTACTCCAGGTATGTCTTGACTTCCTACTTCTGCATTCCAGTCCCCTATAATGAAAAGGATATCTTTTTTGGGTGTTAGTTCTAGAAGGTCCTGTAGGTCTTCATAGAACAGTTCAACTCCAGCTTCTTCAGCATTACTGGTTGGGGCATAGACTTGGATTACCATGATATTGAATGGTTTGCCTTGGAAATGAACAGAGATCATTCTGTCGTTTTTGAGATTGCATCGAAGTACTGCATTTCAGACTCTTTTGTTGACCATGATGGCTACTCCATTTCTTCTAAGGGATTCTTGCCCACAGTAGTAGATATAATGGTCATCTGTGTTTAATTCACCCATTCCAGTGCATTTGAGTTCGCTGATTCCTAAAATGTCTATGTTCACTCTTGCCATCTCCTGTTTGACCACTTCCAGTTTGCCTTGATTCATGGACCTAACATTCCAGGTTCCTATGCAATATTGCTCCTTACAGCATCAGACTTTACTTCTATCACCAGTCACATCCACAACTTGGTGTTGTTTTTGCTTTGGCTCAGTCTCTTCATTCTTTCAGGAGTTATTTCTCCACTAACATATTGGGCACCTACCGACCTGGGGAGGTCATCTTTCAGTGTCCTATCTTTTTGCCTTTTCATCCTGTTCATGGGGTTCTCAAAGCAAAAATACTGAAGTGATTCGCCACTCCCTTCTCCAGTGGACCACATTTTGTCAAAGCTAGTGGAGGTGATGGATTTCCAGTTGAGCTATTTCAAATCCTAAAAGATGATGCTGTGAAAGTGCTGCACTCAACATGTCAGCAAATTTGGAAAACTCAGCAGTGGCCAAAGGACTGGAAAAGGTCTGTTTTCATTCCAATCCCAAAGAAAGGCAATGCCAAGAATGCTCAAACTATCGCACAGTTGCACTCATCTCACACTCTAGTAAAGTGATGCTTAAAATTCTCCAAACCAAGCTTCAGCAGTACATGAATGGTGAACTTCCAGATGTTTAAGCTGGCTTTAGAAAAGGCAGAGGAACTAGAGATTAAATTGCCAACATCTGTTGGATCATGGAAAAAGCAAGAGAGTTCCAGAAAATCATCTGCTGCTGCTTTATTGACTATGCTGAAGCCTTTGACTGTGTGAATCATAATAAACTGTGAAAAATTCTGAAAGAGATGGGATACCAGACCACCTGACCTGCCTCTTGAGAAACCTGTATGCAGGTCAGGGAGCAACAGTTAGAACTGGACATGGAACAACAGACTGGTCCTAAATCAGGAAAGTTGTGTGTCAAGGCTGTATATTGTCACCCTGCTTATTTAACTTATATGCAGAGTACATCATGAGAAACACTGGGCTGGATGAAGCACAAGCTGGAATCAAGATTGCCGGGACAAATATCAATAACCTCAGATATGCAGATGACACCACCCTGATGGCAGAAAGTGAAGAGGATCTAAAGAGCCTCTTGATGAAGTGAAAGAGGAGAGTGAAAAAGTTCGCTTAAAGCTCAACATTCAGAAAACTAAGATCATGGCATCTGGTCCCATCACTTCATGGCAAATAGATGGGGAAACAGTGAACACAGTGGCTGACTTTATTTTTTGGGGCTCCAAAATCACTGCAGATAGTGACTGCAGCCATGAAATTAAAAGACGCTTGCTCCTTGGAAGAAAAGTTATGACCAACCTAGACAGTATATTAAAAACCAGAGACACTACTTTGCCAACAAGGGTCCATCTAGTCAAAGCTATGGTTTTTCCAGTAGTCATGTATGGATGTGAGAGTTGGACTATAAAGAAAGCTGAACACCAAAGAATTGATGTATTTGAACTGTGGAGTTGGAGAAGACTCCAGAGAGTCCTTTAGACTGCAAGGAGATCTAACCAGTCCATCGTAAAGGAAATCAGTCCTAAATATTTATTGGAAGGAATTAGGCTGAATCTGAAACTCCAATCCTTTGGGCCACCTGATGTGAAGAACTGACTCATTTGAAAAGACCCTGATGCTGGGAAAGATTGAAGGCGATAGAAAGAAGGGGCCCAAAAGAGGATGAGATGGTTGGATGGCATCACCGACTCAATGGACATGAGTCTGAAAAACTCCAGGTTGGTGATGGACAGGGAGGCCTGGCGTGCTGCAGTCCATGGGGTTGCAAAGAGTCAGACATGACTGAGTGACTGAAGTGAACTGAACTGTACTAGCATCTGTATAGCCATTGAAACCTGTTCTGTCTATGAAATTGTCAGTCTTTTATAAGTAGCAGCTTCTGGCAAGCCCTTAGTAACACTTGAACTAAGTTCTGCGGTTTTTGCCACTCTCAATGTAAGCCATTCATGGTGAGGAGTCCTCAACAATGCACTGATGGGCGTGACAATTACTGGGTATTCTTTGCTCATTTTCAGGCTCTAGCTGCTGGCATCATCAAAGAGTGGATTATCAAAGTTTAACTATAAAACATTGCTGGACTGGCTACCTTGCTAGAATAAGTGCCAGACTAGCCATCACAATCAGACTATATGGTCACTATACAAGGCTGTTCCCAGCAAGGGATATTTCCTTTCTTTTATTTTGGGAGGGGGGCAGGGTGGGTACCTCTGTCTGGCAGGATCTTAGTTCCTGACCAGGGATAGAAACCCAGGCCCAGGAGTGAAAGAGCCAAGTCCTAAGCACTGAACTACCAGTTTTGCTGGGAATATTCCCTTTCTAAAGGAACGGTTTTCTTGGGGAATGTCAGGACACAGATGTCAGTTCACTGTATCAGTGATTCCACATTGACAATCCCAATCATTCCTCTTTTTTTCCCCTTCACTCGACCTTAGTTATACAACAAGGTAAAGTGACTCCAGCTTATGGGCTTTTTCTATCTCCTGACTTCAGTCATTGGCATTGTGGTCCACAGATCACAAGGATAATGGTCCATTGGTAGAATTTGTGAAATCT